>NW_012130121.1:0-26371 GCF_000143395.1 Atta cephalotes | reverse complement strand
AATATATATATTTTTCTACTGTTTCTAATGAAGATTTTATAATAAAATTAATATTTATAATTTAATATCTGTTTAAATAATTTAATATATCATTTTTAAAAGATTAGAGATTTATTTATTTGTTAACAACATTAGCTTATATAATAGCATAACATTAAATATATAATAGCATTTTAATATACTTCTTTTTCTATCAGCAATCGACTACGTCATCCCCTTATAAAACCTATTTTGCCTTCTTTTCTTGTAGAAGAAGAAATTGAATTGATTGTTATTAATATTAAATAACTTAAGCAAAATTTGACTTTTCGCCATTCCTATTGAATAAGTAATAACAATATTGAGGATAAATAAATAAAATAATATTAAACACGTGCTAAAAAATTTCAGTGTCATACTGACTCCAAATTTGTTTGGGATAGACATGTTGGATCTACGATATTTGATATAAGCATGTGATCATCCTACCTTGGAATTGACTTTCACAAATTCGTTCGAACTATATTCAGCTACGGCTTCTCGCGCCATTTCATGACCTGTAAAATAAATAAAAATTTATTTTTCATGTTGCCGAATAAATATAATTATTATTATTGCTTAAATCATGCAATGTGCATATGTGAAAATACCTGTTTATTAATAATTTAATAATTTATCGTACAAGATAGACATGTCGCATCACCTAATGAATAAAGCGGTAATTATTTTCAATATTATTTAAATTAATAATTTATAATCGTTTAGAAAATTATAATAGCACGTATCTACATGAAATTTATATCAAAATATAAATTTTTATTATTTCTATTGTATACAAAAAATTTCCCTCTTAAACTCTAAACAAAATTATTTAGAATTTAGAAGATCTTTGATTTTTAGAAGACGATATACACTTAAAGATTTTATTAAAAATTACCTGTGCTAGGTGCATATCCATTGTATAATTGCGAAGCGACGCTGTCTTGAACAGCCTCGACCACTTCCTTTGGTGGTATTAAATTGCCGAAAGTTGTAGGATCGCCTTAAAACAGAACGTGTAATAAAATCTCAAAGGTCGAAGTATTAAAAAAACTCCACTATATTTATTTTTTATTTATCCTGCAACAGTAGATGCATAAGTCCTTACAGATTTATGACATAAATCTGGTTTTTCATCAAACATTCATCACTGTTTCGCGTAAACACCTAATTACATGTATATACCATATTATATATACCATATTGTTGTAACTGATTACTAGATTTAACTTGGGTAACCGTAGGAAAACTCCAGTTTACAGACGTGCTGTCAAAGCGCAATGAAACATTCACCGTGCAGCTCGCATTCTGAATATAATTGAAATTAATTAATTGTTTCCCGGAGGCTATCCGTCGTAGTCAATCCTTGTTGCGACATTTCTGTTGCGAGGCAACAACGCGAAATAAAATCCGAGTTCTGCGAATGCCACGAAATTTATATAATTACAACTTCGCCACTTGTTAATTCGAAAGAATTGTATCTCGATGGCGTTGAAGTTAATACTTTCTAATTATACTTTACATTCCTGTTGTAGCAAATGTCAATAAGTGTACGTACGAACATTTAAATCATTGAATTGTAAGTTATTAATTACGCGAATGATGTACAATATGTAGGTACTCTTCCTCAAAATTTTTCATTAATTGATTGTATTATTTTTCATTATTAGTTGTATTATTTCAGATATATGAAGAAATTTATGTAGAGAATTGTGTTCAACCATAATTTTGTACAGAGTATAGGGAAAAGCAATTAAAAAGAAAATAACAAATGGTTTAATCACAGATCTATATATTTTTAAGAATAGATACATTTTTTAATGTATGTGTTTAATGTTTTTATTAATTTTATTAATATATTTTTTAACTTTTATATATTATTTTTTTTGCATCTTTAACTTTATATTATATTTCAAACTTCAGTGTAAATAAAACTTATAAGCGCGTTTTTATTGCATATAATTATGTAACAAAAAGTAATGCACTAGCAATATCTTTTTTAGATAAATTTTGTTCTAAAATTTAATATATATATATATATGCATCTCTTTTGGGTAAAGAAATTTTTTTTAGTAAGTCAAATTTTTTTATTTTACACAGCCCCTTTTATATAATTAATAATACTAATAAATATTTGTTGACAATTCGAAGAGTACTATTAATTAATATTATGGAATTGAAAACCTGTTTTAAAATATTTTTAGAAATCAAACATTGAAACTTTATCGATATATGAGATATATATTTAGCATATCCCAAAATTTGCGTACAAGTAATGCCAGTGCGATTTTGTGATTTTGTCTAAAAGAAAACTTTTTTCCGTGACAAAATTGTGTCCGAGTAGGTTTGAAACGAAAACAATTTAAAGCTAACGAATGAACGATCTAAAGTTAGAATTTAGCATGAATTTATCAGAAGTGGCACAAATTCTGAAATATTTTGTTACATACATGCACTATATTTAGTATACTGTATCTTAATATGAAAAATTTTTTAAAAAGTTTTTCATTTCTATCAAAATTTTTTTAGAATTTTTGGATATTTTTATTTAAAAAAATTCAAGATATTCTTATACTAGTATCTTATTATTTTATTATACTCCTTATTTTTCCTTATTTTTCTACAGAAACAAAAAGTAATACTATATGAAAATTTTTATGTCACTGTCATTCTATTTTCGATGCTGTAATCTTCTTTGAATTGCATATGTATAAAACAAAAGAAAGCTCTTGAAAATGTGTACAGCCGCTGGCACATCCGGTTGGGATTTGTGTATCGAAATATATTTAGATTAGCGTGCTTGTATGTCAGTTCTATTCTATTCCACTATAAAATTTGTTGAGGACGTTTTTCCGATATATTCTGACACATCCGCATTCTGTGCTACTCGTGTTCTGCAAATGTTAAGGGGACTCATGCGTCACTACCATCGCCTTTTAACTTTTCATCGCTTTTTAAAACTCCTCTGGATAGTTAAAATTGCGTCCTAGGAGAGGTTTAAGAAACTTTCTGAAAAATTAAGAAAGTTAAAAAACTAAAAAGAACAAAAATGTGCGATTAATTCTCGCAGACAAACATTCTCTCGGTGCTTTAGTTGTGTATTCAATCAGACGGCGTCATAACCTTTTTCATCCCTGCTGTCAGTTTCCATAAACAAAGTTTCTGATTGAAGAGAACATGTCGCTCTCTTATTTTTCAAAAGTGATATAATTCCAAAAATTGAATTTCTTAGAGAAAGGAAAAATTATTGTTCAATTTGATAGAAAATTATTGCAGACATATCAAATAATATCATCAAAAAGAATATATCCTTTGAAACGCCTCCAGACGAATGTATACGAATGTTTCGTTGCACACATCAAATATTGGCCTACATTTAATATGCATAATTATGTATGTCATGTGTATGATATTTGCTAATATTGATACGTTGGTCATATCTAGAGACGTCTTGACATGATCAAATGTCATTGTCATTTTGGCAATCTTTAAAAAAATCTTTTAGAATTGCGATGATTTTAATTATTTTTGATGAAATTAAATTGGAAATTTAATTTACTTTTGATGACTGACAGAATAATATTTATTTAACTCATTCACGTTATAATAATTCGTCACATAATAATTAATAAGAAAAATTACGTTTTTCGAGTATCAACTTTAAAATGAGAGAGCAATATTTTTACTTATACGATTTAACATGCTTTCTTCATATTAAATATTATACCGTTAAATAATATTTTTTTCTGAAAAGCGTGACTTAAAATCAAAATTTCAACAATATGTGAAATTTTTATTTGAATATTGAATATGAAAGCTAACATTTTAAAAAATTATTAGTTATTTTCATGAAATTTAATATGAAAAAAAAGACGTAACCGAATACAAACGAAAAATTATATTTAATACTTGTTGTTATTTAGAATTATTTATTGAATTAATCTTCAGCATTATAAAAGCATTACTTTTTTTTCTATTGAATTTTTTTTCTTTGAAGATAAGTGGCGTAGAAATTTGATCGGGCCAAGCATATCGCGATTGTTCCACTGCCTCGAACTGTTATTCGGTAAACCTTTGAAAAAGTTATTCCCTCTAGAAATACACAGAAAGTCGGCAAACGAAATATTTTCTATCCTGCATCGCGTATATGTGTACCAATATTTTTTAGAATAAACTGCATGATAAGTTTTATTATTTCTGAATGAGAGAGATGAAAGGAAGCAAGTTAACCCGCATTTTTAATTGAATTATTAAAAAATTAACACGATGAAATGTACAATAAATATTAATACGAATATAGAAATTTATGTCCTAAATTTAAGAATTCTATATTTTAGAGCATAAGCGAATATAACTATTGAAATATGATAATAGATTGTATTTATATAAACGATATGTATTTATATAAATGAACAATAAAAATAAAATAACGTTTAAATATAAGCTTATTTTTTATGCATTATAATCTATAAAATAATTTACATTATAATAATTTATAATAAAAAGCCTCTTAGAGAGTCGACGCTAGATATTATTACGAATTATAATTTATTCTAAATAATATTACAATAAATATAAATCAAATAACAAATGATACAGGGCTCTTAATTTTTTAAAAGACAATACAAAAAATATATATAAGGCACATAAGATTCAACATAATTAAGTATAAATGTAAGAACTATAATATGATATATTAAATGTATTAAAAAAATTCTATAAATAACATATTGTAAAACACATTATATTACATGTCTCTTGAGTTGAGCCATCCTCAGATAATACAAAATTTACAACTTTAAAATTCATTTCCATCAAAGAAAAATTGTGATGAAAGTTTTCCAATTTATATAATGATGAATGTCTCACAAAGATCATGAATTACTTGCAAGTGATTTACTGATTGTTCGGAATTTCATGATATTCTAATTAAAAAAACATATTTATTAACCAATAAATAAAAATAAACAATTGAATTAAAATCTGAATAAAATAAAAATCTTTTAAAATGTTATCTACTTTTAAATTCTGTAAAAACCAAGCAAAAATATCACCTCAATAAAACACTTATCAACATGATCGCAGTTATCATTTCTTAAGAAGAAATACTTCATCAAATTCATCATAAAATATAAGAGATAGTATTACCAGTCAGATACCAGTAATAATACAATGTAATACACAGTCACTATATTAAAACTTGATAATCTGTACAGATCGAATCTTTGCAGACTTAGTAATACAAAAATTAGAGAAAATGTCTTTGTTATCTTACAATAATCAGTTTCTTTTTTATTATCGTTATGTTGACGATTTAGTTGCTGCTGTGCCTTCCTCTGAAATCAATTCTTTTTTTGAAAGTTTTAATTCGTTTTACTCACGTCTATAATTCACTTTAGAAGTAGGCTCTGACTCACTAAATTTTCTTTATGTTACGATGTTAGAAAGTCAAAGAAAAACATTTAACCTTCAATTCCGACTCAAATCAAAAACCGACTTTTTCGGGGAGTTTTTTAAATTAGTTTTTTTAATTTATCCTATCTCCCAAAAGAAGGGTATAATTTTTGATTTGGTACACAGAGCTTTATTGTTACCTGACTTATCTGAATTTTATCAAAAGAATCTTTCTTACATTGATTAATATACTAATAGAGAACGATTATCTCATTAAATTCATTTTTACACACTCAATTTTAGAGCATTCAGCATGGAAGAGCGGTAGCACGTGATTGTATGAACAATATTGATAAAACAAAGGATGTTACATCACAGGTTTACTGTGCTCTTTGTACCATCGATAACAGAAAAATTCAAAAAATTTAATAGAGAAGATATTAAAGTTTCATATTATAGTTGTAATAAATTGAGTAAGTTCATTAAGGTACAAAAGGATTCTCATTTAAATTGGTCAAAGAACAATGTAGTATACAAGATTATGTGCAAAGATTGTGTTGTATCATATGTCGGACAAACGGTTAAAAACAATTTAAAATCAGAATTACAGAACACCGTAATCATATTCGTTGGAATACATCTATCCGTTCTGTAATCACCGAACATAGATTGCAGACGACATATGATTTTGATTGGAATAACATACAAATATTAGATGAAGAGCCATGTTATAATAAATGCTTAATTTCTGAAATGTTAAATATTAAAAAGCAAAAAACAGTCTTGATCTCCAAACAGACACGGAGAACCTCTACAAAAACGTATACATCGATTATAAACAAAATTTGACATTGTTCTTATCTAGTCATTTTATCAATCTATTAATTGCTTCTCAGTCAACCTTACTGTTAACATATCAAAAAAATTCTTTCTGGAAGATTCGATCTGTACAGATTATCAAGTTTTAATATAGTGATTATGTATTACATTGTATTATTACTATCTGACTAGTAATATTACCTCTTATATTTTACACGATTTTATAATGAATTTGACGAAGTATTTCTTCTTAAAAAATAATAACTGCGATCACATTGATAAGTGTTTTATTGAGATGATATTTTTGCTTGGTTTTTACAGATTTAAAAGTAAATAACATTTTAAAAGATTTTTATTTTATTCAGATTTTAATTCAATTTTTTATTTTTATTTATTGGTTAGCAAATATGTTTTTTTAATTAGAATATCATGAAATTCCGAACAATCGGTAAATTGCTTGCAAATAATTCATTGAGGCATTCATCAATATCGCTATATATGATGAATTTTCTATGGAAATGACTTTTAAGGTTGTGAATTTTGTATTATCTGAGGATGGCTCAATCCAAGAGCCGAAACATGTAATGTAATATGTTCTACAATGTGTTATTTATAGAATTTTTTTTATACATTTAATATATCATATTATAGTTCTTACATTTATACTTAATTACATTGACTCTCATGTAGCCTATACATCTTTGTATTGAACAATAAATACACTAATAATTATACAAATATGCTATATAAATATATTAATAATTCATATAGAGATATATAAAACTTTATTAAAATTTACTATAAATGTGTGTGAAAATACATTAAATATAAATAAATGGGTTATTAATAACTGGCATTTATTTAACTTAGTAAAATAATTATATCTTGTAAACTTTTTTTAAAATGATACATAATTTATATCAAGTTTATAGTTTGATCGTAGATTGTAGCAGTATATCAATGCATTTTCATGATAAAAAAGATTTCAAATATTACGACACGTAATTAACTCTTGTTTAAAGGGAAAAAATTTCAGGAGGAGGAGGTGGATACCGATTCCAAATATTTATAAAAGATACTACAAAAATTTGATACGATGATAATAGACTAGCATATAGCAGTAAAAATGAATTTATGAAGTTATTCCAAAGATAACGCAGAAAAATTCTATAGATATTTCATGCGTTTTAAAAAAAACAAATAAGTCGCATTGAACGCAGTTCGGTATTTCCAACCCAGTTCCTAGTTGAATCTCTAGAGTTGCTCAAAATGCGTTTTTTCATATTCTAGTATATTTTTCTCGCATGGGATATATTTAACCTTCCATTTTTCACCAATCCGTCAAACTTTTTTCACATCAAGCTCCGGAGATCATGCATATTGAGGATCTAACCGTACTCACAGGGAACAGCGAAAGTTTGCAATTTGTATGCGTTTACCCGCGTTTACCGACAAAGCCGGTATTCAAAGCCTTTATAGGTGACCCCCTATTTGCGTAACGTTTTTCACAAAGTGCCGTAAATAAAACGAATAAAATTAATAATTTTGTATTTTTCATCCTTATGCATTCAATCTTTTATACATTAATCTTCAATATATTTAAGCTATAATTTAATTATCACATCCATTCTCATCAGTGACACTAAACGCGAATTATAATTTTGCTTGAACGCGTCACGCTTTCATTAAAAAAAAAATCCATGACGTATAATCCTCCCTTTTATTTTAAAGAAAAACGATCATCCTTACTCCGTGTAAAAAAAGAAAAACAACTGTTTAAACCACGGCTACGTTCGGGGGGCGAACCATCAGCGCTATTTATGTCACGCTATCCTTGTTTCTAGTAGACGAAGATAGAATAAATAGCGCTAATAGCATCTCCCTATATCATAATAAACTATTTTGTATTTTTCTATGTTTAATCTTTTGTACACAACGCAAAAGAGTAGTAATCCCAAGAATTCCAAAGAATCAATGATGAATTTTAAATATTATAATACAAGTAAGGTATCGCTAGAAAAATTCTTAAATATCAATTTAAGATAAAAAAAATTCTTCTCATACAAAACAAGTGTTTTTATAATTAGAGAGACTCATAATAAAATAATTCCTACACGTGGAATAAACTCACCAATAGACAATGCGATCACTTTCTTGTTAGGATTGGGCTCGACGACGATATTCTCTACGATCGATCTTATGGGATTGTGCGTTTTCCGAGCAATATCGGAGGCGCAAACGTTCCAATGTTTACGGAAGCTGGGCATCAACATCTTGTCGTTCGCAAAGAAGTACCTCTTAGAAACTTTATCTATTGATATTGCCGATAAATAATCAGTGGATGTATGTCTGGTAAATATTCAGCACGTGTGTCCCTAAGGGAACATGAATGTCTCAACTCGTAGGTATTGACGTTTACGATCAACAGTTCTCGTACAACTGATACACTATCGATACGATCGACGATTCTCGTTTAGTTGGTTCTCTGTCACTGAGTCTCGATTGAAACAGCGCACTAATAAACGAAATGCTTAGCGGAGGCTGGAGGACAAATGAACCGGTCGGATTGGTCTGTTCGGCACCACACCTTCTTTTAACTAAATAGATTCTTATACGTAGGGAACGAATGCTTCGAGCAACTTCGACGTAGTTGTCATCTACACAGAAACAAACAGACTACTTCTCCGTTTCTCCTTCATTAGCCTCTCGTCTCCGTTGCACCTCCAGAGTTTAGAATGTAGAACCTTATCTTCACCGGGTTTATTTTGTTGCGTCTCTCTAATGTTTATGCAATTATACCTGGTAACTGTTTACTCCAAGTTACAGTCATGGAGATTATTCGAGTGCTGTTTTGGTACGACGATTATGACAACGACAACATCACGAACGTGCGTTTGCTCGTTAATTGAATCTAACGATGTACTCCTCTCGCTTATCTAATGCACTTAGTAAATTTTTTTAAGGGATGAATAGGTAAAATGATAGCTGTCTACAAAAATTTGGATAGAAATGGTCGATCGAAGAAGCGCGCGCGCGCGCATAGATGCATAAAAATAAAATTCATTATTTTTTGATGTGTTATTCTGCTAATTTTTTTTGCAAATGTATCATATTATATGGTTCTTTTTTGACAATAAGGAAAAAATAAATTGAAATAATTATTAGATTTATGTGTGTGGTATAATCATTTATCAGATAATGTCCCGCGCTAAATGTACGCATAATGCATAACCGCATATATGTATTTACATATATACGAGCCAATTACTTGCAAAATAATTGAATCTTGGAAACATGGTTAGATCGATTGAGTTCTTGTTAGGCTTAATCGAACGATAATGGGTTTGAATTACATAATAAAAGTGTTTTTATTCTTCCTATATATGTGCCCTATGAACGGAGATATGTAAAGTCCGAAATGGAAGTTTCCATCAAAAGATATGGTAGTATTTCACGCCAAGTACATGTGTATCGAGAGACTGCTCCCTGTTCTTATATGTAAGCCGATCAGTTGCGAGTACCTGAGATTATCGGATCTCAGAAACGATGATTAGGCTGATCGAGTTCTTATCAGGCTTAATCAATAATTTAGATTTATATAACAAAGAGATTTTTATTTTTCTTCTACGTGTATCCTATATGCAAAGGTACTACGATGTAAAATTCGAATCTATAAATTTATTATTAAGAAACATTATCATTCTCGTCGACTTTTTATACGATTGTTTTAGTATCACTAGGTTCAGATTCATAATAACATTTTATAAAATGGACTTGAGAGCGAGGAAGTAAAAGAAATGGAGCGACTGTAATAATTCTGTTTCAATCTAAGCAATAATATTGTGTCACACAAGCCAAGCGCCAAAAATATTTAACATAAAAAATTTGGTGTTGCAATCTTAACTCTATATTAATTATCTTTGTTCAGCAAACGAATGTTAGTACTCTCGTATAAACGTTGCACAGTGTTTGTATATGTATTACTATTTAGTGTATCGTTACTGCATAATTTTTTTTCAGATCACGTGATTTCAATTTCTCAGATCAGAAAATTATTGAAAGAAAAGAGAAATCAGTAATAAAATAAATGACAATAATAACATAGGATACTGGAAAAAAATTGAAGATAAAAATGAATTAATTCTTTACGTTCTAAATCTTTCTATTATTTTTATTTTCTTTCTATTATTTATCTGCATGTAGCCATATTTTTTTATTTGTTTATAATAAATAAAAATATAATAATATTTCTTAACACAAATATTTCTTTATTATATAAAAATTTAGTATTACGGAGTACTTTTTGATATTTTATTATCATATGTTGATTACATACCTATCACAACTTGTTTCAAAATTGATATTATTATTTCAAAAAATGAAATTATTAAATTTTTTTTTTAATTTCTTTTGATAGATTGTTTATTCAAAGCATAATATATTTAAAATTATGATATAAGTTACATGAAAATAATTGTTATATTACATTGAACTTCTTCTATTTTATTATAAATAAATTGATGTAAATCACTTCACTTCAAGATATTTTTGCTAGATTTAATGTGATGATGTTGATTACATATATTTTTGAGAACCAATGAAATTAATTGACGCAATAGTGCTTGCAAATGCCGTTATTGGACAATGTAAATTCAAATGAAATCGTAACAGTATAAATACATATATAGATTAAATAAAGCTTCAATATTATATTAAAGCGAACACGGAACGTTTGCTCTGATATTGATTGGAAATTTTGCATAAAGACGAGTGATAGTTCTTGTTAATACATATTGACGATATTATCATATATCTCGTGATAAATGTAAAAAATAATTAATATGAGAAAAATTGACGAACAGATTTTAATTAAAAAAACATATTGACATTTATGTTAGCGCAATATATAAGTAATAAAAAATAATAAAGTATGTTAAAAGAGAGTAAAGGCAAATATAAGAGTCGTGCATGTTAAAGTATTAAGTAAAAATGTCACAAAATTACATTTAAAAAATTACATTATTTTGCAATAAAAAGTTTAACACATGTGTTTCAACTCACTTCTGAGTCATCCTTGGTGCATTTCGGAATTCAGGTATGCCGATAAATAAATAATGAATGGGTAGCTATAATCCTGTATCCAGTAATAATAATTGAAAGAATCTCAAACGAAATAAAATTTTGCCGAGAATATCACCACAGTAGTTGCACAATTGGATAGAAAATCTAATTCTGAAATGAATAAAATAATTGCAAATTTGCTGGAGGGATATAAAACAAGTAATGTAATTTCAAATTAATTAATATTTACGTTTTTACATATTTTTTTCCTAAAAATTCATATTTAAAAATTACTTTTACATAACAGACAATGGAAATATCAAATTTCCTAAAAATAAGACAATAATGTTATTAAAAAATTTTATTAAATAAAACATAGGGACATACTTATCGCATATAACAACAGCAAATTTCTTAATGTCACTTAACACAAAATAAACATTTTCCTCGTATATTTTATTTTCGTATTTGCTAGTTTTTACGTGTTGATCGCACATTACTTTGTTAATAAGCTGTTTATGGAATTAAAAATCAATCTGTATTTAAAAAATATAGAAAAAACTCGCAATGTATATAAAAAAAATGGAAGTATTCTTTTGTCTACTTCTTTTCGTGTTTGCTCGAATAGATCTAATGAAAGACAAAATTAATTGGAAATTTATCGAGTTAAAGTGCGATGGAAACTTTTTTAGGAAGACTTTCTTCCTTTCAAAATGAATCTCAGAAGGAATGCTGCGACGCCGGTTTCGTGATGTCAAACTTTGTCGAGCTGTCGGGACTGGGCTAAGATGGAATTTCACGTTTCGTGGCTCTATTTTACAAGATGCGGCATCTGTATCGAACCAAGGCTTCTCTCGTTGGAAGCTCGACTTGCTTGCTATGCTAAACACATTGGCCTCAGCAGGATTCCTTTACAACGAACGTCTCTCCTAGCTGCGCTCTTTGAGATTCTCTCGTAAACTTTCTTGCTACGACATCAATCGATACTGAGATATATCGGAATTTTCTTCGAGACGAGAATCTTGAGTAGAAAGTAACGTGATAGCAATAATATTTCTCAAACGTAACACAAAATATTACCATATTTGAAAAGGAGATTGTACGTAATATAAAAACATATAAAATGTAACAGCTGCACCAGATATCGCTTATGACTATAAGGATAAGAATTATATTGAATCTATTAGCGTTGGGTTTGAATTGAAATTCAAACATTGATTGCAACCAATGATATAAATTGACATTTCTGTGATGCAATTTCACGGTTCAATTAAATAGATTATAGTTCAATAAAACTTTGAGATTATAGTTTTGTACTCTGAATAAATTTTGTACAGCTCCTGAGTGCTCCCAATTATCATTTTGACAAATAATCGTACTAGCCACGCTCGAATCACAATTATAATATAAGCTACATGTAAAAGATAATTTGTAAAAGAGTAATTAAACATTTTTGGAATATTTATAATATTTTTGGTAATTCATAATTGACACTGGAACAATCAACGATTTTGCAAATAAACAAAATAGCAAAATAAATTTTTAGAATCATAAAAAAACATTTTAATGTATTTTTAATTTTAAATGTATAATTTTTGAATTTTTAAATAAACTTTATCATGTACGTCATTTCTTGTCATTAAAAATCTATATTCCGGTTTATCACGCCATTGGCTGATTAATTTCTTTAATGGCGCATTTAAATACATGATGTCATTGATTGTGAAATATAAATTTCTGATTATTTTGAATCTTTCATAAGAAGAAATTATTTGAATATTCATTATTTTAATTCTTTAGAAGTGACTCTTCTTTGGAGGCTCGTTTCGAGTTACTACGCTGACCGACTTCGAAAAAACTTCTTGACAATGCTTCCGACAAGAATATCTTCCTTATCATATCGTTGCCAGATAAACTGGCACAATAGTTCTTGTCGGTAAAATTATTTGCCATATCTGTGATTTAAAAGACTGCGTATATCCTCGCTGCACAATAAATCTTGCATAACTGTAGCATTATTTTGACGCTCTGCAGACACCGCTTTTTATATATTTTTATGTATAATGTTATGATTATATTTTATTTTTAAAAGTTATTTTTACAAATTTAATTTTATATTTTTTACTCTCCTGTTATCTCCTGTATAACTGATTTTACTTTTATCAAAAAAACTTTTATTAAAATGCATATATTCGTTATAACTACTTCTACAGAAAAATCTCTTCGTTATTAAAAGTATACCAATGATTAATGAATGATCATAGAAAATCTCATCATTGAAAATAAAGTGAGTATAATAAATATTAATGAATGAGATAATGTATTTTTAATTATTTTTATTTTGTAAGTATAATTTTATTTTACTATTTTTTTCGATAACAACCGAAGAATTTAGTAAAACATACTTTTATATTTTGGACTTTCAAACTTTTGATTAGATATTTATTTTGATCAGTAATATTTTAACGCAGTAATAAGTATGTAAAATTAGCTTAGAGCGATAATTTTTATTATTTATTATATGT
This sequence comes from Atta cephalotes, assembly GCF_000143395.1. Lineage (NCBI taxonomy): Eukaryota > Metazoa > Arthropoda > Insecta > Hymenoptera > Formicidae > Atta > Atta cephalotes. Next base: position 12,554 of record NW_012130121.1, on the reverse strand, counting down.
ATGTTCGATAACTTTGTAAGGGAGTATAAAAATGTTATTATTTATTATCATTTTATTATCTGAGGAAAACTTTGTGAGCTGAAATGTTTGAATTTTATGATATTGTACTTTATATAATTAAAACGAATTTCATCTCATGAATTAACTGTAATTGCTCGTTCACCCAAAAAAAAATATTTTACCGTTTAACGGTTCTATGTTAATGTCAGAGGATTTTCCATTTATATATCTCAAGAGAATATTCTAAAAAATAAAGAAATTTTGTATAATCATAAAGTACTGGATTTAGAATTGCAGTTCTCTCAATACTAAAATATCTTGCATGTACTGACATGCACGCGTACTACGGTAGCACATAAATGACAAACTTCTTCTAACAAATAAGCGTATTATTTTGTATAGCTTCTTATTTCAAAAGGCTATTCGAGTTATTATAATAGAATTTTTTTTTTATAGAGAATTTATTTTTAATTGTAGCTTATGTATCTCATTTTTGTAGAAGAATACGTGTTATAAATACACGCATCTAATTAATATAAGATTTTTTTTGGAGGAAATACTAACAGGAATTTCCTGCTTATCGGCACACTATTTTTTTTGTGTATTAAAAAAAGCCTTGATATAAATTATATTGCATTGCATTTACACGAGCCTATTTTTTATATTTACTATTTTTATTATATAAAATCTCATTAAAATGCATATATTCATAACAAAGATGTCTACAGAAAAATCTTGTCGTCATTGAAAATAAAGTATAATAATAATTAATAAATTGTCATAGAAAAATCTCTTCGTTATTGGAAATAAAATATAATAATAATTAATGAATGATGAGGTCAATAAAAAATAGATGTCTGTTTGTATTGTTACAGTTAATTCTGGCCGTAGCAATTTTTTATAAATAGAGAAACTTGCTTTGTTACAATTTTACAATAAACTAATTTTTCAAAAAAAAATAGTAATAATGACTATAAACAGTCCATTTCCATGATTTTATAGATATAGATTTAGATATAGATTTATCAAGTTTCTCTGTCATTCCTCACTTGTTTTTGAGATTTAGCAAAGTATTTAGCCCTGCTCATCCTGTTATCTTCTAAATCTTATTCAAAGAAAATAATGAATATGGGAAATACATGTATGAAAGTTGATAACAAATTTATGTTGTAGTTACCAAGAAATAAGGTAATAACGATTCAACCTCAATGAAATTCATACTTTCTCTGTTGTACCAACCTTCGATTGGCTGCAGTAAAAATTACACGAAATTATTTGTACTATTAATACTATCAATTTTCTTAACATTTAAGATTTGCGATCTCAACATCTCCTCAATATGTCTTTTTAAAGATTGGATAATACAAAAGATGGACATACAACAATAGAAAAGCATATGACAAAGGCTATATGTTTCAAAAAATAAATTCGCGTATTGTAACTCTGTAATGCTCTTTGCGTGTCGTATATCGTATTCCGTACACAAAATATTTTCCGTAGGTTGACTTGATATATGCATGGGGAAATGTGCAGTATCTCGATGGAAACTCGCAGAAGAGTACAAACTGCGTACATTACAGGTGGAGCATTGTGTTCCGTTTCGATTCAATCCTCGTGCCATTCAACAAGGCGTTCGTTCACACCCTGATCGAATGTGGCGTTACAAATACGAGTGAAAGGCTGTTTGCATGTAAGAAAGGAAAACGTATGCTAATGAATCAATTGGCAATATCACAACAAAGTAAATAATACGCAGTTGTATAGCTTGTATTCACGTTTGCATCTTGATCCGAAAAATCGATACGTTAAATAAACAAATCGACCTTCAAATAAACAAATCGACAACAGCCTGTGAATAAATAAATTCCTAACAAGTGTGAAAATCATTTATTTTTCCAGAATAATGCAAAGAAAAATATAATTGCACAAAATGCATAAGTAAATTATATCTTATTGTGAAATTACAGAATATATCTCTGCTGTTGATATAATATGAAATATTGATTTCTTTTCCCTTTTCCTCTTTTGTACATTAACAACTTTAAGGTAATTCTGAAGAAATTAGATCTTAAGTAATGTTATTTCTGTTATTTATATTACTCACATTAGCTGAGTAGAAAGTTAATTTCATGTTATTATTTTGAGAAAATCCATGGATTTTAAAGATAGAAGTGCTGTATATTGAATTTTACAACTGACAGATTTCAATAATTACATTATCAAGGTTTATATAGTTATTCGAAATCGAAAAAAATATTCTCAAGAATAAAAAAAATATTTTATAAATTGCGAGTGAAGCAAAAAAGAAACTAATCCTTCATCTACAATCTGCGTCTTTTTTGTTCAGTGCAAGTTTTTTACTATTCCGAGTTTTCAAAAAATATGGAAAAAATTTAAGATTACTTTTCAATTACATTATCAAATACTTTTTTAACTCAAATATTTAAGAAACTTTTATTTAATTTGCTCTCCTTTATTTCAAAAAAATTTAAGAATAAAATTGTACTTTTGTGCCAAAAAAGATTCGAAAGTTAATATATAAATTAAATAATATATTTTAAATATAATTTACTGTTTTAATTACTTTTAGAATTTTAAACCCTTATTTTATTTTTGAAATAACTTTTATCGAATTAATGAAAGATTAAATGGTTTTTGACTGACACTGATCTTGATCAATTTCTTATAGAATTCCGCAAGCGTTTTAACTTTCTTGACACGAAGACAGCCCTTCGAAACTTTAAGGTGCACCCGCGACGTTAGTGCGCTAGCAATTTCCCTTCTGGAAAAACAGATTATCATAACGAGACATTTGAACATACACATGAAATCGCCACGAAAAATCGCATAGATGACAGTTTACTTGCATGCTGTACGAATAAACGAATGGCCTTGCATGTAACGTTGATAAAACACACATAACTTGTTTCAGAGTAAGATTAACAGCTCCGAAAATTTTTTGATGAATTTTTTGATTTAGAATAAATTTTACCGAAAATTTACTAAACTTAAAAATTAATATCTTTATCAAGTTTACTTTTGGAAGGTATGAAAAATTTAATTTATGCTTATATTTGGGAAACTTGATAAAAAAATTTAACATTAACTGTTAATTCTACTTATTTAATATCTTAATTAGATATAAATTTTTGCTAACAGGAATTTAACTCAAAATTAAAAATTTGTAACGAATTTTGTTTTCTTAAGTCTCTTTGTATTCATACATGGAAAAAACGATTTTAAAAATTTAACTAGATAGAGGAAAGTCTCTATTATGAGATAGGCACCTAATATGAGATAGCGGCGTTTCTACTAATCTAATAGATACTATATATATATATATATATATATATATTGGTTCCATCATAAATTTATTGCTCTTGGATTGAAAACTATTTAGTAGGAAATTCATTATTAGATCATGCCTGTAGTCATCATAAAACAAGATTTTAGAATTTGGATGTCTTCAAGTTTCATTCAAGTTCAAGATGAACATTTAAATCTTGTTTATTATTTAATAAATAAATATTTGCAATAAATTGTTCATGTAGTGATACAGTAAGGTTATACTAATAGAAAAATATGGGATATGTTGAATTGTGTAATTACAAAAGTTAGATTTGATGATCGTAAAACTATAAGGCATGGAAATTGTAATATGAGATACTGGAAATTGTAATATCAGAGAATATTCCTAATATGAAATAATTTTATGTTCCTATCTTATATTCCTATCTATGTTCCTATATTATAGTTAAAATCATTGCTAAAGTATAAATGTTATTGTGCAATAATAAAAAAGACAATTGGAACGTCGAGTGCCTATATTTGCGATGCTTCCAACTACCTGAAAACGAGTTCTGAATATAATTTATCGCATGCTCATTTTTCGCGCACACTGGCTGTGTTTGTTTGTATTTTAGAAACATTAAATAAAGTTTTTTAATTGCTGATATACTTTGCGTTTTACTATCGATTTCTCGAGACATCTCATATTAGGAACACAATTTTTTGCAATTTGCTCACTTTTAACATTTCTTTAATTTTTAAAAAGTGGATTTGAATTAAATTTTATATAATGTTATCTTAAAGCTTACTAAATAATTCCCTTCAAAATGACCTATTATTTTTTTTTAATTCTGCCTACAGACTTCTAGCATTTACTCAAAATGGACTCGGTATCTCATAATAGGGGCCTTTCTTCTATTTAAATCCGAAAATAATTTTATTGGGTCATCTAATTATATCAAACGGTTAAATGTTGATGACAATGCTACAAAACATTTTTAATATTCTAACAAGCAACCAGTTTAAGTGTCCTACATAATTATTTTTAGATCTATATTTAGCTAAATTTTTCTATATAGATCTATATTTATAAAAATTTTTAAACATTTCTATAAAACTGTTTTTTTTCTTTATACATATATGTCGTATTTCTCTACTGACAAATTTTTATAGCAATTATCATCTATATAATAAGATGCTATATAATATTATCTATGTAATAGCTGCATCTGCAGACAAAATAAACTCTTCTGGCAATAGAGATTTGCCGGAATAAATTTCTTACTCTCGCGATAAAATGAGTATTCCGTGCAAAATATCTCTTGAATTCAATTAAAGTCTTGCAGTAATTATGCACTGCGGAAAAAGACACTCGAGAAAATGTTGCAAGTGAGATGATTAAAATACACTTTTCTTTGCGCATTTTAAACTATGTAAAGGACATGCACAACAGTAATATGGATGAAGCTATCAATCCGCTTTTGTCGTTTGCAAAATATTCGCGTATAAAATTGATAGACTAATATGAACTGAATATGAACTGAATGAGCAATCATTTCTTTTTTTATCACGTTTTCCCTCGGGCTTTTATAAAAATTTTTCATTGCTTTATATGCAAATGTCGCACTGGCGCACTATTTAGGAACAGATATAAACAAGTAAAAATGAGTCGGTTTGAAAATAGAATTTTATTAGCTACGTAGCAAAATACCTATTTATTTAAATATTTGGCGTCACACGATTACCAGGCTAAGATCGTTTATATTAATATACAATATGTAAAATGTGCCATATGGATATGGGCAGTGTCCGTGGTGGTACAATAAACTTAGACTTCAATACGAGATTCATACGAGAGAATATAAATATATATTATTTTACATGCTAGAATAGAGTACGCTATAAAGGCACTTGCTTGAATAGTTATACATATAAAAAAGAAGAAAACACATATGGCGAAAGAGAGGAAGCGCTAGGATAAAAGAGAGCAGATAACGAATGAGAAGGGTGGCTCTCGGAAAAAGAAACTATCCAGAGCATTGGAAGCGTTCTGACAATGAGGAGCGAGGAGGCAGGAAATAATGAGGACAAGACGTGGCTGCGGAACACATTTGAGGCAGAGGGAATCACAGGAGAGAAGGATACGTCCGTTCTCTTTATTTCTTAACATCGTCGACGCGGAGCGGACGATGTCGTCTGAACTTCCGTTCCATCGTACCATTCGCGAAACGTTACTGCTCTTTTCTTCCTTGTTATCAGAGAATGGAACCAGCACAATTCCGACGAGTTCAATTTTCCGTGCTACGGAGACGCGACAAAATGTATCCCGCGCGAATCGAACGAATTTTCATTATCTCGAATAAACATAGAGATCATTTCCGCGTGGAATCTCTAATGTCGAGACACTCGATGAAATTGTATCGGTTTCAATCACTGCTCGTTTATATTCGTAATGATAGTTTCGCTTCGGTTCTCGTGTAAAAAAAAGGGAGAAAAAGAAGTGTATTGCATGTATGTCATGTGTGTATGTTGTTATAAATGTATATGTATGTGTGTATGTATGTCCATGTATGTGTTCTATGTGTAACGGTGGCACGTACGTTTATGTATTCTTTATACAAACTTGGCAGCGACTTATTCGGGATCTAAGATTACCCGCCTTTAGGGTCTGTTTTTCGGGGCTCCTGAACTGCTGGCTGTCTTCTATGGTCACCATCCAGAAGCTGTACTGATTAGAATAGTAATGGCAGTGTCCTTTGGCGCCATTGCACTCGATGAACGGTGTGGCGCGGAAGTCCTCCAAGCAGGAACCAGGACTCGACAGAGACTGGCCGCCCCCCTGGGAACCTGCGCCGGTATGCTAAAAAGATGGCAAAGATATTTTTTTTAATATTTAAGCATCCAATTTTTATATTTCCAATTTTTACATTTTTACTAGAATTTTATAATTCCAGCTGAATGATCCAAAATCACAACTGAATCTGAATTTTTTTTAATCTTTTTCTATCCTATCCTTTGTCTTTATTCTATCCTAATAGGTACATTAAAAAAATAATTTACTAAATCTTAATACATATTTTATAGTACAGATTAAACATTTATGGCAAATAAATATCTATTTTAAAAAATGATAATTAAATCAAATTAATTCTTGTATCAAATATAATAAATATATTTTTAGTAAATATTTAATTAGTACTGTCCAAATACTTATTAATAAATTTCTTTTCAGTGTATTCGCAGATCCAGTGTACTTTAAATTATTGTATTTTTATTTAAAGTTAAGTTATATAATCGAACGATTTTTTTCATTTTGAAGATGAAAATTCGAGGAATAAGATCATTTAATATATGTAAGGTTGTGAAAAACATTTATAAAATTTTTCACGACGTAAAAAAAATTTTTGAATTTACAGTTAATGTTTGAACAAATGCCAATTAAAGTTAAACATTAGAAATTGTTAGTAAAATTGCCTCATTTATTAGCTACTCAAATATCATCAAATTGTTGAGAAAGAAAGAACGTTTCGAATAAAATGGATCACTTTTTCAGCGAGAGACAAATCTTTGCTTCCTGAGCACATTGGGATGAAAGTTTGCCTTATTTCGAGTATGATTGATGTGAGCTTTCTAACTGAATATGAAGCAAATTCCGAATTTAGACGATTTAGGAGAAAAATAATTGTATAAAACTACTATAAAAGATAAAAATACAACTTTGTGTGAAATGCAAATTTTTTAGTAAAAGACATTTAAACATTAAAGTAATTTTAAACATTAATGTATTTTTGATATAAATTCGATTTGTCTTGTTAATTTTTTTTAAATAGTTCTGTTGAAAATTTTATGTTGAAATTTTATTTTTTAGTGCATATGAAAGGTTTTTTAATTACACATCATAAAATCACATTTCCATTTCTCAACCTTCAGTATAATTTTAATGTTTGTCAAAATTACCGTGCGATCGAATTTATTTAATTTATGTTTAATTTAATTTATTTAATTTATTTATTTGATATTAATTTTTTTCTTTATTTCTATTTTTTATTGCTACTTTTAAACTAATTTAATAATTGATTAAAGCAAAATGTAATCGATTTAAGATAGTTGCGTACATTGATAATTTTAACTCTATAAAGCTAGCAGGACCAAATCAGTAGAATCGAACTTATTGGAATTTTTAATACTCATTTTATACTATTAATGATAATTTTGTACTGTGTGTCACTTCGAAAAAAATCATGACAGTGCGATGCTAGCTTAATATTAAGCCGGCACGGCCAATTCAAAATAAAAGAAAAAGAAAAATAATATCAGAAATTAATACAATAGATCCGACTTGATTCTGCTGATTTGATCCAGCTTTATAGAGCTGATAATTTTGTCAGTTAAAAAATATATCACTTATTTTTATTGAAAGACAATGTTAAATGGAAAATATGAAGTTATATCTTACGCTATGCAACGGCAATAGGAAAAATTACTTACCATTACAAAACTATAACCGATCCAAAGACCGGTCCATCCCGCCGGACATTCTGGAATGCTTATCGTTTGACTGTGTACCGCTATCACATTGGCCGGAACTTCGCATACCACACATCTATCGCAGAAGTTAGAAATTTATTTAGTTAGTGAAATCTGTATGATCTATATCAGTCTTCAACGTCTAAATTCTCATAATACTAAAGAACTGTGTATTAACCGAAAATTTTTATACGTCAAAAAAGACCAGTTTATTTGTAGAAAAATGGCTATAGATAGAAATAGAAAATAAATAGGAATAGGAAATTGGACATAAAAATATATTACATCGATTTTTACATTAATTTTTTCGATGATCAATATTATGCATATTGATTAAATTTTAGCTAATCTTGCACATTTTTAAATCAATATATTTGATATATTGATACGTCAACATCATTTAAAACTCAAAGATATAAAAATCTTATATGATACAGCTTTTTAATTATAATTTCAATTATATATTTAGATTTGATAATAAGTTAAAGACTTAATTATTGGAAAATCGAAAAAACAAAACTGAAAACATACTTAATTATTAATGGTAGAACAAAAATAAAATGCTTTTTTATATCATAAAATTTAGCGTGACTGAAAATATTCAGTTTCGTTGTATAACTTTTATGACTATTTTCTAAGGAATGCAGAAACTTTATGTGCGTTCGCAATAAAAATCTAGGCGACACACAATATGCATAGTGAATAGCATAACCCGTACCTGGAGATATATTCTTCTATCGCCGCCTCTTCGACGGGCATCATGGGAATTGGTCTATTGGTAGATAGCCAGTAAGAACGATCATTGCGACTAGCGTAATGGCAGACGTTGTTGACGTCGCAGAACAGGAAGGGTATCGTTGAGAATTTTCTTACACACGAGCCGGCATAACCTGTTTTATAATCATTCATTGGACGAGTTTGTTTAGGTTAAAAAATGGAATTTTATTGCTTTGAGATCAAAAAATCGCATTATCTCGTGCGATCGCAATATCTCCCACTGAGGGCAAGACTTACAAAAAAAACAAGCATGGCCTGTTTTATTAAATGCAAATATGTGCTTAATCGATGCTAATTAGATCATGATTGCAAAAATATGTGACGCGATGCATATAAATCCATTGAATAATGAATTTAAGTGTCTATTAATGCTCAAATACGAGTAATAACAATTTAATCTAGATAATCAGAATTAATCGCGTAAATCTTCGACAAACTACGTTCATAGAAAATAAGGTCAGAAAGTCGTAATAAAGTTATGAATCTAATCTGATAAAATTATAACAATAAAAATAAAAAAATGAGATTTCTCTAAATATTGTGTTTTTTTATTTTCCGTATCAAATAGACGACAAAGTAAATATAAGAAAATCTATATTATTATGAAGTTACGTTTCATTTTATTATCAATAATTATCTTATATTTATTTTTAGATTGAATAGAAAATCATGTTGTTGATGATTATATTTTAAATAAATAAAATTTTATTGTCTCTTTTTATGCATATTTATAAAATATATCTAAAATACTAACAATATGAACAATAAAAAATACATCTTAATTTTGTCAATACTAATTATATAAATTAATTTTTATATTTATTATCGATGAATAAAGATTCCAATTTTTTTATTAATGTTATATAATGAAATTAAATAATGAAGTCTCTGTTATATTAATAAATTTAAATATATTTATTGAATTTAATATATTAATAGATATATAATTTGAGAAATAAGACTTACCTAAGTCTTGAGAGTGCGCTCTCTCATCGCCGTCAGTGTAGAGCAAGCTGTATCCCTCCCAGAGTCTTATGTGGCCTGGTTCGCAAATCGGCACGCTTTGACTTTGGCTGTGTTTAACCAGAAGGATACCAGTGAGATAATCAGGTGTCGTTTCACAAGGTGCACCGGGCTCGCCGATGAGTCCTGGCGCACCGACGGGACCTTGAAGACCTGATAAACCAGGTGCACCGACAGGTCCAGGTAATCCTGATAATCCAGGTGCTCCCGGTGGACCAATAAAACCTTGCGCACCCTTAATACCATCTACGCCAGGGAAACCGGGCGGACCTGAAAGTCCTTTTTCTCCCTGAGGACCAGGTAGTCCGGTCGGACCTAAAAAATATTTACAATTTTAGATGTATCGTATTAAATAATATAATAAAAAATCCGGGTAATATTTTAGATAAATTAATAATAATATTTTAGATAAATAAATGATACAATAGAAAATTTTATTTTTTGCGTTATACTTTTTATAACAAATCTTTACGTACGCACATACATTGTTAAATTCATAATGCCAAATTATACTCTCTTGTAATTATTTTTTTATTTCTATAGATTGCCACCTCAATATTATTAATTTAAATTTTAATTAAAATATTGGGATTGAATAATTTAACTCAACAACTTTAAGGAACGTAATTTGATTCAAATTTATTACTTACTAAGTATATACTTGTGCTAATGTGGACTTTGTTTATTTTAAAAACTGAGCAAATATATATAAAATATAAATATTTGTAAAAATTACTATAAACATACCTGGATATCCGCGATCTCCTTTAGGTCCCATTGGCGGTTCGAGACAGTCTTCACCTTTTTCACCTTTTTCACCTTCGTAACCAACCGCACCCATTAATCCAACTGTACCAGGATATCCTCTATCACCCTTTTGACCAATTGGTCCAGGTAGACCATTTACACCATCCCAACCTCTTTCACCTTTTTCTCCTTGAGGTCCATCCAATCCATTTGGTCCTAAAAATGAATTACTAAACGTCATATTGTCATTCAAGAATTAATAAATAATGATTTTCTTCGTCGTTTTAATACGAACAAAAAATATATTATCTTTAATGATAAAAGTACAATAAATATTAGATGAATATATATATAATTATTTATTATAATTACTTTATTCAAGGATTAAAGTTATTGTATATTTAATAAGAATGCTTTTACGTACAATGTATTATTCGTACATATTTATCTGCAATATATTATTGAAATACTCACTCTATTTAATAATTATTTTTAACTTATATAGTAATAGTTTTTTAATTAATTGGAAATAAATATAATAATAATTAGCACCTGGAAAACCGGATTCTCCTTTTTGTCCTGGAGCACCGAATAATCCAGGCAGTCCTTGATCACCCTTTTGACCTCTCTCACCAGGTAATCCAGGTGCACCTTCGAGACCTGAATTGCCATCGCGTCCTGGAGGTCCAGTCAGACCTGGTGGCCCTTGATCACCTTTTTCACCTTGAGGTCCAACTGGCCCATAAGGACCAATATCTCCTTTTGGTCCAGGCAAACCAGGCAATCCTGGTTCACCCTTCTCACCAGGTCGTCCTGGAAATCCATCTCTACCGTGCTTACCCAATAGACCAGGCAAACCTTTCTCGCCCTTTATCGTAACTCCAGGAATTCCAGGAATACCAGCAGGTCCTTGGTCACCTATATGAGACATATAATGCTTTATAAATATGCATTAAATTAAGAAATACAATTACAGAAATATAGAAAACAATTATATATTTTATTAATATTTAAAATATAGATAAAGAATTGCAGTTTGATTGAATATTTTTTGTAATTCATTGTATACATTTATATTAAAATGTTCATTATTATTTAAGTATATAGTAAATAAAAAATGTACCTTTAGATCCGGGAGCACCATGAGGTCCAGGAGATCCTTCGAGTCCAGGTAGACCTCTGTCGCCCTTTTCACCGTCATAACCAGAGATACCTATTACACCTTGATTTCCTTTCTCTCCTTTTTCTCCAGAAAATCCAGGAATACCTGGCTCACCCTTTTCACCTTTAATCTGGATTGTAGGTCCTGGCGGACCACGATCTCCCTTTTCTCCTATTGCTCCTTGAATACCGGGCAATCCGACGAGTCCTAAAATTTAATTTTATTTGACATGATCGAATTACTTTACGTATATAAATCCGTTTTTTTTATATTGATAAATATTATAGTAATTATCTAGTACAATATATTATTAAATAATCATGATTGAATAAAATAATTAAGATGCTTTGATAATTTCTTTGTTTTATAAATCATATTAATAATTAATTTAGAACATATTAATAATTAATTGTAAAGTGATAATGATTTTTATGAGAATATAATTTTTTTTAATGTAATGTTTTTATATTTTGTAACTAGTATTACACTTGTGATTGATAGTATTTTACAAAATCTGTTTTACAAAATTACCTTGTAAACCGCGATCTCCTTTAATACCATCGAGTCCAGGTCGGCCAGGAGGGCCCATCTCGCCATCAATTCCAGAGAAACCAGGTACTCCCTGTGGTCCGATTTCACCAACTTCTCCAGGAAGTCCGTCTATACCGGGCGGACCAGGTTCTCCAGGTATACCCGGTGGACCCTAATAATAACAATAAAAGGGAAATGAAATTATAATTACAAAATTCTCTACTTTTTAATACGTTTGTTGATTATGGAAACTTACATAATCGCCTTTTATTCCAGGGAATCCTCTTACACCAGTATCACCTTTTTGACCTTGGAATCCTGGTAATCCATCTCGACCTGGTACACCCGACTCACCCTTTAATCCAGGCAATCCGTCCCTGCCAATGCCTGGTTTTCCAGATTCACCCTTCGCTCCATCAATACCATCTCGTCCTGGAGGGCCTAGAGGACCTCGTATTCCAGGCATTCCTGGCTCACCTTTCTGTCCTTTCTCTGAGAC
>NW_012130120.1:1839511-1846402 GCF_000143395.1 Atta cephalotes | reverse complement strand
ATATATATATATTATTATATATATATATATATATATATATATATATATATATATATTTGTTTATTCATATATATATATATACATGTATAATTGGTGATACATTTTTTTTTACCGAGTTATTTAACGTTGAAGCAAAAATGACCCTTTTTGTTTCAATATTGGATAACTCAATGAATCGTACAAAGATCTATAAAAAAGTAAATTAAAGGTAAAGATTCACTCTTTTAAAAGCTGTGAATCCCATTTGTGTGCAATTTTTAATTGGCACCATGGAACTTCGCAAATTTTGTAAAAAAATTTTGTAAAGAATTTATGCATCTTCGTTTATGTTTGTGTAACTTCACATGATATCAGTATAATCGTTTTTAAAATATCGTTCTGGAAAGTATCAATTTCAAACTTTAAAAGGCTTTTTAAATTTTGCTAGGATGATTTTTCATTGAATTATTGCTATTTGAAAATATTAAAAATTTGTGCAAAAATTTAGTGTTCCGGTTTTTTTGCGTGTGAGTATATATGTACATACACACATATACACACGCGCGTGCGCACGCACATCGTTATGTGAAAAGTGCAAATGTCGCCTCATTAAAAAATATTCAAATTAATGTACATACAGATATGGATGTAATCAAATGCTATTTAAAATTTAGCACCAATGATAAGAATTGAAATTAATAATAAAAATTTAACATTTATAATTTAAAATAAACTATAGTAAAACAAATTCTGCATTTTAATCAGATAATAATCAGATAATCAGATAAATTTGATTTAGCAATTGCAAAATATACATATAGTATAATATATAATATTTTTAAAATTCTTTTATTCTGTTTGTCTATTATTCTTTCAAGATTGACATTTTTATAAGAACTCGAAGAGATCGTTGATCTTTTAATCCATTCTTGATTCACTTTCTTGGTTCCATTCACTTTTTAGGTTCTAACAATTGAAATAAATCTTTTCATCTTTACTTCGTCTTGGTGGACACACATTTGAAAAATTGTTATGTCCGATTATTCAATAGTAACCAACAACCACAATTTCACGAATTGATGATGAAGTTCTTGTCGTTGTCTTGATCGCGAAGCGATCTCTAACGAAACACCATTCATTCATGGATCGCAGGTTATTCTGACAGTGCCGACAGGGCGACCTATTCACGAGCTAATTTTTTGAATCCTCACGATGTTATTGTAACTAAGCCTTTATTTGAGAACTTTTGACTTCGCGGATACCATCTGCCTTTACCGACCTATCCCTTTTCGTACATATATTATTTTGTATCTATGTGCATGTGCAAAGGTCTATACGAGTGTATTTGTCAGTGGCGGATATGGATATATTTCGAAAGTCTATGCACGCACAAACTGATCTCTTTTTATCCTTGTCTATTAAAAAAAAAAAGTTGCTAGCTATTATACTTGAATATCTTTTTCACTTAGATTAAAAAAAAAAGAAATTGAGATTGAATATTAAAGAGATTGAATATTATAAAATGTTTGGAATGTTTATAAGTTTGAAATTCTCAACATTGCTTACAGATTATTGCCTATGCAATATCTAATCTATCTGTAGCGCTCGTAAATATTTCACACTTTAGTTCTCATACAAACATTTAAAACTTCTCTCTCTTTCACTTTCTCTCTTTGTGTATGTATTTATGTGATGTTGATGATTTAATGTTCCATAGCGACCATAGTATACCCTCCCGTCATCAACATGGTCGCACTCCAAATGCAACGCGTTTCGTTTCCCCTTGAGACGTGAGGACAGGATAGGATGGGCTGGTAAGTTAACACAAAAGGGGAGGGGAAACGTTGTGTCCCAGTTACGTATCTATCGTGTAACAAATAGGCGTTTGGTGTTATGATATCACGGGACCATAGCACCGACTGGTTCGCATCGCTAGCTACTACGACAGGAGGTAACCACGAAGGGGACAGCTGTCACTGCTTCTTCTCTCCTTTTCTCTTTTATAGGTTTTTTTGATTTTTCGATTAGACAATTTTTTTTCCAAAGCGCAATATTCGCAGTAACACGATCAGCAATCTGACGATAAACAAATCTATTTTTCTCGGAGATGAAGAATCGGTTAGCGAGTCCGTGATCTAAGAATGTTATTATCTTTTGCTTGTTCCTTATTTTGATTGACTAACACCACATTTACAATTAATTTAGCTATTTTAAAGCTAGTTTCTGAGAATTTATCATTTATTATATTTTTCTTTCTCTCTTTTTTTTTTATAATTCGAATCTCTAAATATTTGTCTCGTTTTAGCAAGTTTCTTTCATGTTTATTTCAATGAAAGTGCTCAAATGTTAAGTGCTCAAACTGTAAGTTCCAACTTAAAAATAATAAATGCTATTTTTTAATATGGCTAATAAATTTGCTTAATTAAAATCAGTCATCTTTTAGTGCTGCATCTTTTAATATATGTGTTTTATTCACATACATTTAATTTATATGCTAACGTATATTTATGCGGCAGGCTTGGATAAAGGATGAAGGAAAACGAAAATTATAAACAAATTTATGAAAATATTAAAATTTTTAAAAATTTGTATCTTGGTATTTTTATATTTTGTTTTGTTATATATAGTCTTGCAGAGATATAATATAGCGAAAATTAATCTCTCTCTCTCTCTCTCTCTCTCTCTCTCTCTCTCTCTCTCTTTTCCATATTTTTCGCATCCGTTACTCTATGTTTCGACAGCTACTAGTCGTTCACCTGAATATGCGCTTACGTCTATATCGATTTTGTTATAGAGATATTTCTTTGAAATCGATTTTCTGACAGTGTCAGAAAAGGGTGAAATTCAAGTTGCTTTAACGACTCGTTCTCTATCAATGTATTTTTCTGTTAAGTTCCGTCGCCTATCGACTACCCTCGAGCGCGCCCGCGTCAGCAACGACGTTTTGTGCGAGCTTTACTAGTGGCACGGGGTGAAGCCGATTCTTCCCGTAGAATGACAATGAATCGCTTCTGTACGATCGACAGGATTTCCCGCTGTCGGTCCTTTGTCGCCCTCGAGAATCGATGTGGATTGTGCCCCGGCGAGAGAAAATATTTGCCGTCGGCGACCCACAATACGTCCACTTATGTGGGAAGCAGTTATGGCAAGCTTGGCGACGTATAACTCTATTTATCCCGCTTGAATACTAGCTTTCGTGATTCTCGGTCGACATGTTGGACGATCCGTATTTCTCGCGACTGCAGTTCTGTCAAGCTCATGCTCGATTAAACCTTAATCCAATTCCTAGTCGGATATTCTTGTCTATTTGTCGAACATATCGGTGTACTTCAAAAATTATTCTATCGTAAATTATGTAATATTTTAAAATAAAAAAATTATCGTTATCATTGTCAAAGAATAAGACTATTTATAATGTTAAATGCAATTTTCTGATAGTACATAGTTTTAAGTTTCATGACTATTTAGTTTGTATATATTATATTTATAATAATATTTATAATAATGCGTGCATGTGTGTGTGTGTGTGTGTGTGTGTGTGTGTGTGTGTAATACGTATGTGTTGTAAATATTTAATGTTAAAGCTAGGATAATGAGAATCAGATTTATTTGGTGCTATATTATATATCTATATACATTAAAAATGTTAATTATTGCCACAGCATAAAAAATATATTATAAATATTGTAACTTTCAACGGATCAATGCAGATTTTTTTATTCACGCGTGACTTTGATTTTTTAAAAAGAGAAACAGTTTTACATAAATTTGTTTTATACGAATGCTACATATTAATAATATACTATGTTATTAATTGTATATTATTGTTTATTTTAATAAACAATATTGAAATAAACGGACATAACAATATATTAATTCAGAAGTAATATTCTTTAAAGTAAATGTTGAGTTTATTTGCAAAATTATCCAAAGTTACACTTAAAACTCTTTGGCAAGCTTCTTTTGAAAATAAATTATCTTGTAAATGTTGCATGTTGCATGATTTTTGTGTAATTTTTCATGTTATTCATAGACCTATTCTTTTTACTTTAATTTTCTTCCTTCTTTTTCTCTTTAACGTGAAAAAAAAAAGAAAAAAAATGAATCGTGCAAGAACTTTTGCCAAAAAGAATAAATCTCATTTTTCATGTGTTCTTCTTTTTGATTTCTAGTAGGTAATATTTTTGTGAATTTTGTGTAAAACAAATAACATAATATGGCTAGAAAGAATTTGGCCAATAAAATTTGACTTTAGCAATCATGATACCATATTCCGAAATCTTAAGATAAATCTCCCTTGGCATTGAGTGCAGTCTATGATTTTCAATATAAATTTGTGTTAGAAAAAGAAATTGCGATTATGTAATATATCTATAATTCATTTTTTTTAGATTTTTACAATTAAAAAAATTTTATTATTAGTAATAAAAACTTTAATATGAAAATATATTAATAGTTACAGTAAAATATATTAATAGTTAATAGTTTACAGTAAGTGGTTTTAAAATAGATAAAGAAAGAAGAAATTTGGCAATCGTTCGTAATTCTCCTGTATATCAAGATACATTCGCATCAGTCAAATACAGCTGCAGATTTTCGGAGAATAGGTTTCCCACAAGATATTCTCAGCTGCGTAACCCTCAAGGATGCTCACATCTAAGCTATACCAAAGATCTTTTAGAATCTAAAAGAGAGGCACACTAATCACATCACTCTCGGCATAGTATACTGAAGAGTCCGACTTAAATCAGCGCGAACACTCGATCAATTACTCTAGCATTAATACCTCACGGTTGAATTGGACTTTCCTATCTCGTTTTTGCTCGCATAGATTTGAACATGTATTTATCTGAAAGCGATTCTTCACGCAACTTGGTTTCTCGAGTGGCAAGAACGGCGTGAGATTTAACGGGGTCGAAATCATTTTTTGAATATCAACAACCCTCCGCACAATTTGTTGGCTTATCCTTAAAAGTACACATCCTCTTAGTTGCTTAAGATTGCTCTATAACAGAATTATGCCAAGCAATGCAAGCAATTGTCAATTACATTGTCGACTTTGCAAATTATTTTTTATTCTTCCGTTTCGAATATCAATAGTTCTAGTTATTTAATTGTACTTTGATTTAATTTTCGAATGAGTTAATTTTAAATTATAATACAATATCCTTTTTAAAACTATTTATTTAAATAATATAGAGAAAAATATAAATAACTAAAACAACTATGTGCTTATATTATATATATGTACATATGTGTATGTAATGTGAAATTGTGATTAAACTATTTAAGATTCTAAATTTGAGTCACATATTTCTATTATTTTCGCAATATTTATGTGATATTAAATAACGGATAAGTGAATTTATAATGAAATAAATAGGACAAGCACGTGGTGATAATAAAAGGGTGACGAGTAAAACGGCGAGAACCGCGTCACTCCACAATTTCTCTATGGTCTAGGCTTACCCTAGTCTCTTCGTCACTCTTGTTTCGCAAGGATGACGTCTTAACAATCATGAATATGACGTCTTTCTTTTGGAGAGGGGTCGAGCTACGGTATCGTGCAGACCAAACGTTAATAGCTCCCAGATTTTTCACATATAAGTCACATGTATAGATATTCTTCTCTCTTCCATTCAATTTGATATCTAAGTATATGTCGGTTTCAAGACACTGGATTATTTCACATATGAAAAGCAATTTTTTTTTTCTTTTAAATAGAGCGGCTTACTGTCTTACATTGTTATGTAAAATAATTCTAATGTTTTTGTACTTGTACAGAGTATCCCGTAAAGACTGTAACAATGGTTAAGAGTAGATTCATCATTGTTTTAAGATGAAAATTGAGATCATTTTAAGATGAAAATTTGAATATCAAAATGTCGAGACTATAGTTTTTGAATTATAAGTATTTAACGAATCATATCGCCTAAAATTTGCACTTTTAGGTGTGGTGCAATAAATAAATTTAATAGATAAATGTCTCTATTGTATATGTTATAATTATAGTATATATATTTAGGTAGCGTTTCGATATATAGATACTATTATAGTGCTGAAGTATTTATATAGTTTACAAAAGAGGATTTTACCCTTTTTTTATCCGTATTTTAACATATTCAAATTAAATTTATCAAAACCGGAGAGAGATAACTAATTGTGTTCTCTGTAGTAAATGTTTTTCTCTTTTTCGTAAAGAAATGAAAAATAAAATTATTTAATGTTATTTTTATAAAATTATAAGTTTATTATTATATTGGCATGTTTGACATATAAGAATTCACAAAAAACTATTTTCCAAATAACTAACTTATTTATCTGTTTTTTCTGCGATGATTAGTAGGTAAATTACAATCCATGATTTATAATAACAAATGTACATACCAAAAAATATTATAATCGTATGTACACTTAACCTAGATTGGCCAAAAATTTACAAAGAGTTTCCACCCTTTGATTGTAAACAAAGTGAAAAATATGGATAAATACAGTGTTTTAAAATATACTGAGCTACAATAAAATGTCTACAATAAAATTGGCTACGAAAATTAATAACCATTTCTTAGTTATAGAAAACAATTATTTGAAAACAAATTATTTTTTTTATAACTTTTAACTTATGAAATATTACATGTCACAATCACAACATTGCATTTCGTTTTATTGACAATAAGTAAGTATCAAATAAACAAACTGAGGAAAAAAATCAAATGATTTAGAACAGCCTGCACTACTGACTGGTGCTATCTATCAAATTCACCATATAATTACCCTGCACGAACAGAGAATAGGGTATATATATATATATATATATATATATGATATTAGATCACAAGATACCGAATTATTTTATTCTTATTAACTTTTTTAATAATTAATACACGATAAGAAAAGAAGGAGTACGAAGGA
>NW_012130120.1:1835538-1839491 GCF_000143395.1 Atta cephalotes | reverse complement strand
ATTTTTAATATGTTATTTTTTATTATTTTACGTTTTATACTTTGCTAATAAAAAAATATTACAATGCATATACATCAATTAAATAATTTATTTAACATGAATAACTTCTGTTATTTGAGAATATTTGTTAAAAATAAGAAAGTTATTTTATTACTTATGATTATAGGGAGATCACGATTATAGGGAGATAAAATTTTTTATAGAAGTAAATCATTACATTAAATCTTCTTTAAAACTTGTTAAAAAATTGTAAAAGATAAAAACAAAACAAAAAAGAATAAAAACTCGATTTCGATAATAATCTCGGTTGATGAAACATGTAACTGTAATTGTGCAAAACTGTAACTTTTAAAGAGAATGATTTGTACAATAAGTTTTTTGGAAACAGAATTGCAAGTCTATATAGCAACACTCTAAATTAATACATGAATTGTAATGGATATGAAGCTCTTCTTCAATTTTAAAAAATAAAGACTCAAAAGATTTATAATCCAGGATTTAATGAATTCTGCACATTTTAGTATCTGTAATTCTATAATCTATAATTAAGTTAGGATTTTTTAATTTAATTTTATATTGTAACTCTTGTATACATATTATATTAAAGATTTAGAATTGTGTTTTTCACTTGACAATTGTGTTAAATTGTATTAAGTTATATTAAATCATTAATAAAAGAAATAATAAATAGCAATTATATGTGTATGTATATGGAATCAACGTACAAGTTCAGCGTGAGGTGATGAGTAAGAAAGCTGCGGTGTTTGCGAATTGCAACAATTTGTGGAAGCTGCGGCGTAGTCATACAGAACGAGGAGAATGAGGGTGCAGCCCGAGCCCGGCCCATACCGGATATGGATACCTGTCCGTACCGCCTCCGCCAATCGAGACCGACGAATCAGACACAAATCCCCCTGTCGAGGTGCGCGAATCGGGCGGGACTCGTCTCTCTTCTTTTCTGTTTTCTTTTCACTTCTCCTCTCCTCGCTTCCTCCCTTTTTTCTCTCCTCTCCTCTTCTCGTCTCTTATTACCCTCTCCTCTTTTCTCCTTTTCTCTTCTCTTGTTTTTTTCTTTATCGCTTCTTCTTTATTCCTATTCGTTCTTTCTGTATTCGTTAAGCGATGACATCGATCCCTCTCACTCTACTGTCGTAGTACTTCAAGAATATCCTCCAAAGCGAGTTTTCATTCACTATATGTGATTAACTCTGAATAAATAATATTAAGTGTAACATTTCATGGAACAAGTTAAACTTTATTAACTTGTATTGACAGAACTGTATTAATCTCTTGCAAATTTTTATTATAAAGGGAAATAATAAAGCGTTGTTAGAAACGAATAATATGAACCGTTGTCATTCATATCTAAATAAAGACAAAATATATTTTAAATGGTGAAGCTTAATTTAATCTATAATTCAACTGAAATTAATTATTCTATATATATATATATATATATGTGTGTGTGTGTGTATATATATATATATATACGTTTATTGTTAGTTGAATCGATTATCAGATCTTATGATTAAATCGATTATAAGTTAACTCAATTGCTAGCTCGAGATTCTAATACGTAAGAAAAGTCGTTTATTTATCCTATTTATGGAGCATAAACAAAGCTATTATAACTCAAAGTCTGGATCTATAACTTATACATAAGTTTTAAGAAACATCTTGATCATCGTGACGATTAACACGAAGAATTACACTCGCAATAATTGCATTATGTTCACTAGATTTTTATTACAATTTTTAAAAATGTTGAAACTTGCAATGTAAATAAAACGCGAGAAGAAGCTTTAATACTTTTGTGTTTCTCTCAATATAAAACTATCAGATGTCTATATAAATTCAACGTGCAAGCTTCAGTTTCATCTCGAATAACACAAGATAAGATTTTGTGACTTTGTAATACAAATGTACAATTACTTAAATCACAATTAATGAGTTTATCATGATTTCGTAAATCGATTCATAAATCTTTTCGGTTGTCAATTTCATCCGTGAAAGATTCGATCTTTTATTCCGGGGAAAGTATTGTACACATCTAGTTTCGATAAGATTATACACATGTATACGTATAAGGTATCTATATATAAGGCGTATACAGATACGATGAATGAATAAAAATTCGAGCGCGTTTCACAGCGGGTGACGTGTGGTTGCCTCATCACAATATGCTCTCTTATGGGAGATATTTATATTCACGCGTGCTCGCCATGAGTACACGTGTCTGGTGCACTCATTTCTAACATACACGTGTGCGTGTGGGCATTCTGCTAGGTCAAAATGCGTCGAACCGCGAGCATTGTGATTTTTGTCACACATTTATAAAAAGAACGTAATTGACTCGTTTCCGCGTGAGCAAACTCAGTTTTTTGCGCATTAACATTTCTAATTTCTCATATTTATCAACTCTTATTGTACGATCTAATGCTTGTATTTTCATCGACAAAAATTCAACTGCGCGAGTATATATTTCATTGAAGTCCTACGCATCGCACACAAAGATTATGAAGCGTGCAAACGCGTATTACTGTGGATTATGTAACGAATATTTCTTTAAAGTAATATCTATATATTTTTTTAATTTGATCGTAAAAAATCTTCCCAAAATATTTTCCTCAGCTAATTTTTCGAATAATTAATTTCTCGAAAATCTGTCGAAAGCTATGTGGTACTCATTTATAGATATTCGTCATGGATTTAAGGGCGTACCATGGAATTTTTTTCGGGGGGAGGGATTTCTATCAACCCAGGGAATGCCAACCGGAATGAGGAGAAAAAAGGGAGGAGAGGGAGATTTTGCTATTGTAAAAGAACATCACTACACTAATTTTGTTGTTGTGACATTTATAACAATTTTTAACGTCAATGAATTCCATTTGAATCTTTTTACAGTTAATATAATGCTTTCTCGTACCTTATTTTAAAGAGGGAGAATGTTACGTTTTGCACATAATGTAACTTTTATTTATTTTTTTAAAAACAGTTTTTTTAAAGCAGGACAATACAATTACTACAAGCAGAATTTAATTCTTTAATATTGTTATTGTATGCTCGAACTAACAGAAGTATTAAAATTACTTATATGATCTTATAACGAGGAGAAAAGAATATTTTATGTAATAAAATAAACTCACATAAAGTCAAAAATAAAGTTGTATGTTTTTACAGTTAAAAATGAAAGAAAGGAATTCAGCAGAGTATATTAATTGGCTAATTCAAAATGAAATATTCTCATTAATAAAGCAGTGAAAACTTAAATCTCCCCCCTCCCCCTCAGATACATCCATGAGGATATTTTAAAACAAAATTTCTCTATAATAATATTTTCTATAATAAAATAAACTTTCTATAAAAACAAATGAAGTAAGTTTATGACAATAAACGATTAAAAATTATCTGTCTTACGTCAGAGATTAATGATAAAATATATTTTTCCTAAAAATTATTTTATTATATCTTGTAATTAACAGGTTGTAAGTTACTTTAAAAACATTTGTTAAAATACCTCGGATTAAGTAAGTATAATCCGTATCTAAGAACAGTTTTTTTGTTATTTTAGCAAGATTCAAAATGCCCAAAATATCTTCATTTTTGTTTAATTTAACGAATTAAGCTGATACACTGCCAGTATTAAAAATCTATTCGTTTATGTTACATGTACTGTAGATTTTCAGTATTGACAGTGTATATCGGAACATGGGGCTTTAATTATTCGTTTAAATTAAATCCATAAAGTTCACCAAAGGCATGATAAATATAAGATTGTACGAAAATATGCGTTCTACACGGAAAAACTTTAGTAACGATTGACAGGAAGAAGTTGCATGCCGCGAGGTGAAGGTAAGAGGACTAGCGCAAGAGGACGAGGAAAAACAACGTGAACTAGAGATAGGGAGAGGAGGGAGGAGGAGAGAGAGAGAGAGAGAGAGAGAGAGAGAGAG
>NW_012130120.1:1826177-1833043 GCF_000143395.1 Atta cephalotes | reverse complement strand
TATATATATATATATATATATATATATATATATATATATATATATATATTTATATACATATTGTATATGTAATAATAATAACAACTAATTATTTTTAAGCTTAATCGATTCGTCCCAAACACATTGAAATTATGCGTGTTTCTATTTGTCTTGTCCAAGAAAATAATTGTAAAATTAATAGTGACAGTAGTATGTACATTACGAAAATAAAGAAAAATATTAAATAATGTTACGTTAGCTGTGTCAAACAATAAAAACATTACATAAGCATTTGAAAAATGAAGAAAAGCTTAGAGAGTCCAAAAGTTGTCTGCACAAATTTTCCGTTTACGACGTAAAAAGTTTGCAGAAAGATGAGAAACTTGCGCGTGAGTGAAATAAGATCTAAACTGTTCTTAATTTTTAAAATGTATGTGTAGCACTTTCATTGAGTTTGACGTAAAATTTGATGGAGTAAGCCGTTCAATATTCTATTTTATTCCATTTTCAAAACACACACTTCCAAAACATTCTTACTAATTTTGCAATATTATTTCTCACACAACTAACGAATAGAAATGCGTTTGGCGCGTTAATCTCAATGTGTTTGGGACGAATAAGGCTTAAGAATAATAATCAGTTACTTTTGTACCCAGTTGTTAACATAAGTTTTAAAAACTTAATTTCATTACTTTCAGAACAAACATACGCGTATTAACATTGTTCAGAGTCGTGTATTTATCGTTTTACGTATATTAAATAAAATTTATAGTGTACTTGCTTACACGACATATATACAATAGCTCTTGCAGCTTCTTTGCAAACACTTCTATATCATGATCATGCATTACAAATTATATATAAAGATAAGAAGAAAAATAAGAAAAATGATCAGTAAGTAACTATCGTTCGATTTGGTGCATTTGTTCAACGGAACATCTTCCGCGATTACGAATCGGATAAACTTGGCGTGGGCGAGCGAAACGCAGATATCCATTTGACCCGCGTCTCGACGGTATATTTATCCACCTAACTAAGGTCTGCGGTGTCAACACGAGTCAACAGTGGTCAATAAGCGATCAAGTGGCTCCACGGCCCACGCTGATCGTCACATATTTCTCTGACGTTCCTTGTCTTCGTTATCAAAAAATCACTGCTGAATGGAAGATCGGAAAATTTCCTCCTTGGAACAGTAGAAAATTGTAGATTCTTTTTTTGCGTATTTGTCCTTACGTAATCTCAAAATTATACACATCTCAATATTATACGTATAACAAAATTATATGGTATATAGTATATAATACATTGCTATTATACACTGTTGAAAAATTTGTCAAATAATATAACACATTTCACATGTCTTAAATGATTCACTCAAATTTTTGTATTCTTTTAACATAAGAATACGTTAGAAAACAACAATATAAATATTGTATAAAAAAAATGATCAAAAAAGATAATGCTGGCACAATTTGTAAACAAACTGTGATGGAAATATTTTTTAATTTATAATTAATATTTATGATATGTTAATATATATATTAATAATGTATTTCATACATTTATCTTAAAATTTACATTTTAAAACGCATTATTAAATAAAAGTGATTTTTATGTTACTTGTTCACTTCATTACTTATTCATTGTGTCATTTCGATACTAAGAAATGTTGAATATTAGTTTAACATAAAATCTTTAAGTAACCTGCACATTATGTTAAATTAACAATACTCTAATATTAAAAAATGTTAAAAAATTCAATATAAACTGTCAATAAGAACGTGAATGTGAATCGTTTCCAACACAAATACACAATGTTTTTTTATTGTGTACTAATACTACTAATACAAAAATCATACGTTATACGGGAAAAAATCTATATAAAAGTCTAATAAAAATCTATATAAAATAATTACGATTCAAACGAATACGTCTTTTGGAATTACATATTCTTCATTTGAGAGCTTTTAATACAAAATGATTGTTTCGCAAAGATGCTCTATCTAATGTTCGTGAGGATTTAAGATGTTTAAGAACATCAGTGGGGCGCTCGTCGATTTCTCGCGGCTTCAACCGTATACGACTTAACCTCGCGGCTCGGTGTCAACGGTTCATATTAATTCAGTCGAATTAATCGTCAGTGTCGCGTCGCGCGAGGCATAACCCTGCTCCGCAGCACGGATTTATTGAATCAACCGGTCGAATGGTTCATCAGTTGTGTCATCGAGCTCCGTTACTTATAATAAGATAACTCTTATAAACATATTCTTAAATACATCAATCCCAATGCTATCGATAACTTTTCTTTAAAAGATGAAAAAGATGAAAATACTTGTGTAATATTTACTAAAATATTAGTAAATATTTCATGCCATCGTCTTTTAATATAAATGTTTTTTTGTTAAAAACTTTTTTTATTATACAAATATAAAAACAATAATAACAATAAGATGAAAAATTATTAAAATGATTACGAAATAAATATAGATTAATTGTGATATGAGAATATAAATACGATAGTTTAATTGTTGAGACAAATATTAAAGCTTTCCGCGGATGCGGGTCAAAGACCGTATGCGTATTACTAATAATACTAACATATTACTAATTGTAAGATACGTAATTGGAGTACATCGTGGACGAGGATTTTGCGATTTCGCTGAGTCTTGGTGTGCATAGTGTAAACACACAGTGGCAGATATCGGTAAACCGCAGCATAATAGATCGTATAATATATCGTGTTTTGCATAAGCGATCAGAGGAACAAATGCACGTTAGGTTTCACGAAGAGTAACGGGAGGGCGGTTAAGGGCGGTCGAACAAGGGAGAAGAATATCGTGCAAAAGAAGAGGCTCTGATCGCAGCTGCCAAATCCCACGATCCCATCGCCAATTCATCAATGATTCACCCAGCTAAAAGTACTCGGCGCGGTACGGCGTAGCGCGATCGTCACGAAACCATAACTCGCTAGACTACGACCAGTGACGTTTTTCTCAGAGATCGCATGGTGGAAGGTAAAGGAACTCGTCACGATCTTTGTAGTCACGACTTCCAGGTTTGTTTGAATGATTGCCGAAATCCGATTATTTTTCGCGTGTATCGTGGAAGATAAAGAAAAAGGCAATTCTATCAAAATTGTCGTGATGAATTATCAATTTTACCGGTAATACAAATCTGTCGATATTTCGGAGATTACCAAGAACCATGATACATAATGATATTATACTTATATAATAAAGTACTCGTGTAATACAAGTGATAGTCCCGTTTGTAGTCCCATTCAAAATGTAATTATATTTGTTCTTTTTTCTGCGCTGCAAAATCGTATTTATCATGAATATTACACAGAAATATTTTGGCGTGAAAATCATCAGATGACTAGATGTCATGTATTTCAGGTTTTGAAATTGCCAAACACTTTTCTCTTCTATTAATCTTCCATCAATCGAGATGTTTGTGAAAAGAAGATCGATTTATGTATTATGTATATAGACAGGAATGTTCAGCGAACGATCGATTCCGTTGTTATATTAATCCAAGTCTGACAATGAGATGCAGCGCAACCACGTTCCGAGTTTCGTGATCGACGAGCCTTAAACTAAATAGATTAACCGGTCCGAGTATCGTCCTGCACAGCAACCTCTTCTCTCAAACGGCCGAAAATCAACGACGACAACGTGCTACGAGGTTACATGGTAGACGAACCACGTGGGGGAGGGGAGATACTAAGCCGGACCTATTTGGTTAAGAAGCTAATCTCTCACGGTCTTTCCTCTTCCCTCGTTTTGCCTCGCCGTCTACCCGACCACGGAAGGAATGCGCGTACACGCGTCGTGACGCGGGATGTCGGTGAGATTCTCACGTGACAGCTCAAGCTGGACCAGATCCTTTTTCTCTTGCGTGTAGGAGACTCTCTCTCTCTCTCTCTCTCTCTCTCAGTTCGTTTCGCCGAGTGATTCTTTTACTCAGCATAGGAAGGCAGATTGGTGCTCATCCTACCGCGATGATCCCATTCGGTACATCCGGAGCTCGATTATCACGAGTTTACTGCACGACAGTCGTCCGTAGGCATAGCTGCGCGGTTACCAGTCTCGAATCCGTGGAATCCCTTCACCTGCGAGATCAGATCTGATCGCGTTATAAAGTGGAGGAATTGTGAGATTTAAGAGAAGACTTACATGACATGCAATTCGACACGTTTTTAAATAATTTAATACGTATTAATATGTCGTAATACTTATTTGCTAATGAATAATGATGATAATAAGTTACTTTTCAAAAATGGCTTTTCCAACCTTAACTTTTAGTTATTGTTAACGTCACAAAAAATTGGAATCATCAAATCGTTGTTATAAAAAGTAACTCTCACTTTCTGATTAAAAATATTGCGAACATTAGCCAATAAATATGTTTTAACGATGTGTCACACATAAAATATGGATAGTATATGAAAAACTTATATCTACTAGTACAAATACAAACTAGTGACGACATTTTTAACGCTATCGACGATTGATTAATATGTGATATATTTTTCCCTGCGACATTTATTTAACAGTATATTTCTTTTATAAGGATAAGGAGAATTCAAGCTGCGTCAGTCAAGCAAAAAATTCTTTGATTTGACTCTCCATTACATCTACTGGCAGTTTTCATTCATATTCGCAGATCATCGATATCCCGAAAATAGTTTCATTCGTATCGGTTTGCAAACCGGTGCAAGCCTATCTCGATCATCATCTTAATACCGAAATTTCTCGGTGCGTTTTGAATAGTCGAACGAACGTAATGTAAATACACGATTGCTTCGTAGCGATTGGTTCACTTTCCCTATATTTTTCACCTTTTTCCGGTTTACCCTTCGAAAAAGATGGGATGTGTTGTGAATACGCTCCACTCGATACATCAATGCCATGAATGCGACAAACTAAATATTTGCGAGTAAGATTAGCCATCCTTTATCAAGTTAGCCGAACTTCTACCGCTTCCTGTTTTACTATTTTTTTTCTTTGTTCTTTTCTTTTCTTTTCTTTTGTTGCCTGTTTTGGCGATTTACTTTTGGCTTTCTTGACATTACCGTTTGTACACTCTCGAAATACTTTCACGTACAAACCTATACATATACATACTTAATGAATTCAACAATAATTTGTAATGTATTTTATTTGATGGTTCCTTTTCATGTAGATCTCATGATGCACTTATATTATTTGATATGTCTATTCCGAGTTTAATAAAAGTTTTGCCTTTTAGTGTTTAATTGATTTAATGTTTAATTGATCAAAAGTATGAGAATTAGATATAATCGATTTACAATGTTTAATTAATAATGACAATGTTGATGAAATTATTTGTTGATTAGTATATACAGTATAAAAAAAGTAATGACTATAATTTAATTTTTTTTTAATTTATCGAATTATTGGAGGATATAAGGGAAAATATCAAGATTTCTCAACTACAATGATTTATAAAAAGATGATTTATTTTTTATAAGATTTGCAGTTCTCTCTCTCTCTCTCTTTCTCTGTGATATTTATTGTATATATTCTAGCTAGCATATAAGAACGCGATACTAGATCTTGCCATCGAACTCTTTTCCGATTAGGGAGATAATGGCTGCGTTAATCGGAAGGGTCGATCTTATTGCGCGTGAAAGCCGATTCAAGACCAAAACCAGGTGGTTTCTCGACGGTATAGTCTTCAAAGGGGATCTCGAAAGATCCTCAGTTGATTCCCAGCGATCAACCGGTAAAACGTTTGGCGCAAGAGAATAGTTCAAAAGAGTGGAAAATGCGATCCCACATTTTTCGATAGTTGAAAAGGATTGTCACCTAGTGTTTGCTGTACAATTTTTTACCTGCAATGTAAGCACCATCTCAAAGACCACAGATCTAGATTTTTTACACATTCTTTCTTACGCATCAATCAAGAGATACTAAATTGAAAGAAGTAGAATAGACAAAAAAGTATCATTCATTAATATATTTACTATAAATTTATATTGTGTCATGAAATAATTTTTCCCAAATTTTAAAATTTATATTAACATACATTAAATCATGTTGTCCTTTTTGTTTAAAGTCTTTTAATAATATGAACAAAATTTTTTTGCGATTTTCTCCAAAACAATGCAAAAACGAGTAGATATATCTCTATTTTTTCTTTCTTACAATTACAATAGTTTATTGAGCCCCCCTACAAGTTCTTGAAGCTTTGACATTCCAAACATTATGTGTTTGGATATTATTTAATATCTTAAATTAATTAATAAAATCCATGATTATGTTATAATTCTTATTCTATTATTTTATTAAACATTTGATTCGATCTGAATTAATTTAGATTATATAATAATTTAGATTACTTAAATAAATATGTTCCCAACCTGAGTAGCAATAAATATTGTACAACATATTAATCTACAATCGAGTAAAGATATATTATAACTATAAGATTACGACAACCAATTAGAATGCAGTTTCGATAACAGCAATGTTGACTGTTTACTGTGATAGATAGACAGAAAATAGTTTTACTATTATTACTATGTGTTTGCTATTATATTATGAAATCGAATTTATAAATTTATTATATGCCTATTTAAAATTGACGACATGTAATGTCGGCGTGAACATGTGACAGCATTCTGATTGGTTGCACTCTTACGCATCATCTACAATAAACGAAGTAAGAAGTAAGAATAAGAAATTGACCAATCATATTCGACTATTCTTCTTACATTCGATTATGATTGGGCAATTTCTTCTTCGTGTATTGTAGACGACGTATGTTTTTCATAGTTGTAAAAGATGAAATTGAACCATCTTTCACAATCCCTTTACAACATATATCAACTTTATCTTTTATATATATATATATATATA
>NW_012130120.1:1821770-1824459 GCF_000143395.1 Atta cephalotes | reverse complement strand
ATTTCACAAAGAACACTGAAAGATATCTTAAAATTGTCTTATACATCGCCATTTTATCCGTTTATTCGGCAATCTTTGGAAATTAATATCTCGTTAACTATTGCAAAATGGTAGAAAACTTTTTGATTCAGTTTTTTAGGAATATATCACTGATGATTAGTGGGAGTTATTTAAGATACATCCTGTACAACTGAAAAAAAAAGACAATTGCATTTTATGAAAAAGTATCAGCAAAATTTCAAACGATGCAAAAGCTGTTCTTGCTGGTTTCTAGGTACGTGGGATAATAGAAAAGAGGTGACGATCGAATTTCAATTCGGTTGCTTCTATCTTTGCCTCTTGCGCTGATGCAGTTACAAAGGGTTAAGTGCTTTCCGCCGTCCTTCCTCTCCATTTCTCTTCACCAAAAGGGTCGCCTTCCGTTTCCGGATTGGCGCAAGAGCTATGAGGTTGTTGAAGTGGGTATACATTGTCGTAGTAACCACTTGGGCACGTGGTGTTCGATGAAGAATCTCCAAAGATCCATTACTCCTCATGTAGAAGTATATATAAAGTATTATATTATAAAGTAGCTCTTATCCTAAGATCTCTGCGCTTTGCCGAAATGCAACATTATACATACTTTGTACCTTCCGATCCAAGATGATCAAAAAACGGACATGAGGTTCAGAGATGATAAAAAGTATATAAATGAAAGAAAATTAATTAATTAATTAAGTATTAATTTACAAATCAAAGAGAACTTAATAAGAGAACTACTTAAATAAATAATAAGCGATAAGTTGTTTGGAATAAATATGACATTATTGATTTAAAAAATGTTGATCTAAACGGAAGCGTGCAGATTCATATTACCAAATATATAGAAAATTTAAAATTCTAATGAAAATATGTTTAATACACCTAATGCTTGGAATAATATTTATTAAATGACACGTGTTTGTAGAAGGAAATAGCGACGTTTTCTATTTTTTTTGCGCACGTGTCGCAGAAATCAGCGTTATTCGACGACGGTATCTGAAAAAATAATGGCATTCTAATTATGTAAATCCCTTAGTTAGAGTCTGTCATGTGCGTCCGACAATGCAGTCGACGAGTCGACGAGATCTGGTCGCCTTATCAAAATACTCGAGAGAGAAACGTGCCGAGAGCACGTACTGTGTGCACATTGTTCCATTTGCCTTCGTCTTGTCGTGTTTGGATGGTTTGTTTAAAAAACTATGTCACGTGAATTCGACTCGTTAGCATATCATATATGAAAAAAATCTATTTGACGAAATAGATTTTTACAATTTAAATTTAAGCTTAAATTTTACAATTTTATCGTAATGTATCGTTCAAAAACATTTAACGAGATTTTGATTTGCGCTCTTTTCAATTTGCACACCTACAATTCTGAACTTTGCAATTTATTTATGTAACATTTTCTTGCATTTTTCTACAGTCTTTTGTTTTCCAAGATACAAAGAGAGATTACAATTATGAGCCATAAAAACTACGCTGATAAGATTAACGCGTACAGATTGTGGAAAAATATACATATATAGGTTATTTTTCATTATATAAAAATATCTTTTTTTTTCGATCTGCGAATTATAAGGCTTTGTATAAGAAATTGACGATACTTTCGATGGAATCTCGATAAATCACGGATCGTACAAAAAGACTCTCGGTTCTGATAGTCGGCTGCTTAGCAGCGGAAAAAAGAAAAAAAAGAAAAGAAAATTGAAGAGAGAAAGAGACATAAAAGAAAAAGGAGGAGATCGTTCTGTGGACAAAATGGGTCCTCATTTTGATATTGGATGATTTTGCCGTAATGATCTACACAGAACGGTTAGCATCGAACTCCTGGTGAGCGCGAACCGACATCTGACAGACGCACACGCAGGTAGACTGCGGGAGATATACATGGTGCGCGAGTCACGTAATGAGCGTGTATATCACCATAAAATTGACTCTTTCGACACTGCGAAATTGCCGATCGATTAAAAGTTTCCGCGAGCAATTACGATTTGTCAAACCGAATCGAGCCGAGCTAAGCCGAGCTGAGACGAAACGCGACTTGCGACGATGCTGAATTGTAACAGGTTTTTGCATTAGAGTATTAGTTATGTCTTATTGACAACGTTTTTTTCCATTTCTCGTAAATGGAAAAAATAGTGTTTATGAAGTAACAACGTCATGCCACGCAATATAAAGTCATCGGAAGTAATGATCTAATTTCGTTCGTTTATTTCATTTTGCTTGCAGAAAATATAACATAATGCAGTTGAAAGAATAAACCTGAAGAATAGATTTTGAAGAAGGAAGATACAGGAAAGATACAGTATAAGATCATAAGATCTTAATTTAAGAATGATTCTTTACAGCTTTGTCTACATACATTGATAACTTATTAATTAATTGTCACTGGACTTTTATTGAATTTGTGATTATTATATTATAACTATGCGTTCTCAGTTAATTCACTTACTCAACAGATTTTGTCAAGGATTATTTAAACGTGTAACTTACAACAATTAGGATAAGAATTAATGTTAAGATTGTACTGTGGATTTAAAAATTTAAAAAAGAAGATCGAAACATGTTTATTTACCATTACATAGTTTATTTACAATATACAAACAATTTTTAATAAATAAATAAATAAATATATATATATATATATATATATATATATATATATATA
>NW_012130120.1:1817755-1819230 GCF_000143395.1 Atta cephalotes | reverse complement strand
CTCTCTCTTCTCTCTCTCTCTCTCTCTCTCTCTCTCTCTCTCTCTCTCTCTTTCTCTGTCATTCGCTCTCTCTTCCTCGTCTCTCAGACACTAATTTCTTGACGCAACTTAGATTGATAGAGATGATTACTGTTGAACGAATGACCAATGATAACGTTTTTTGCAAGCATTAACCATATCAATCTCGCGAAGGCGAGATGAGAACTTATCACGGATAACACGATGCATCATTGATGAAAGGAGGAACCGCCGATGGAACGGAAGAAGAAGAATCAAACGGCGGAGTCGAAAACCGGCTGTTCCGCAAGAGCCAATTACAATCCAACTTGGCGTGTAAAAGGCAATCCTATTTGCATAACGCGTCGCGCGATTACCGTCACGAGACTACGATATCTCCATTACAAGTATAGCCCTTTTCTTCCTTCTTTCCGCCTTCTTCTTTTCTGTCGTTCTCTGGGGGCCGTAGATCAGGCAGGCCCTGCTGGAGCCTTATATGCTCGCGAGATATATATTTATCAGGACCGATGAGGCAAAGACGCGATATAAATGAAGTTTCAAAAAAAGGTGTAAGATATTATATATTGCGCTATAGATATGATAGAAAAAGTTATAGAATTTTATATTCCGTTTGTCATACATTTTTATTTTCTTAATTTATAATATTATTTATAATAACATTTTATTTATTGACAGAAATTATATTTTGTCGCATATAATTGTATAATAACATTTTGTAATATTTATACGTATAAAAAATATACAATTCTAAAAGAAATTATTAAAATTTTTTCGAAATTGATACTTTGTTAAATCATGTTTAATTGTTAAGATATTTGTATTGATTAGTAAATCCTCTGTATATAGAATCCTGGATAATATACCTTTGCTTTTTTGCACACTTTCCGGTTCTTCTCACCAGAATCATCTCTTCGCGACGGGCGGTCATTGGGGTCTCGTTCCTTATGATGGCATTTATTCTGAGACCTGGCGTACGATCGATGCGAACCACGCTCACGTGCAGAGCTACGCTAATTGCAAACAGATTTATTGACTGGACGATTCTCTTGGAATTTAATACGATTTTATGTGTTCGTCGATGACCATCCAAGCAATGGGCTTATGTATCTATTATTATTAATGCACTATATTCCCATGTAAATTTTGAATTTATTAATAATAAGTTGAATTAATAATAATTTGAATTTATTAATAATAAGTTTTTGTATTATAAGTATTGTCTTTCTATTATTATTGCCTCTGCAAGTATTCAATTAAGCAAAGTCTCTATACATTATATTTTTTGCAAGCATTAAATGTTCCATAATAAAATTACATTTTATCCACTTTTCTGAATCTGATTTCAATTTGTTTCTCTAACTAGTACTATTTGTTATGTTTTAAATTACATATTAGACTGGCAAAGTAAAACTCTCTCTCTGTCTCTCTCTCTTTCTCTCTCTCTCTCTCTCTCTCTC
>NW_012130120.1:1806843-1816677 GCF_000143395.1 Atta cephalotes | reverse complement strand
GAGAGAGAGAGAGAACTCCGCTTCTTATTGTAATATACTTATGCATTTATGATAATGATCCAATCCTTGTTATGGGACAAATATATGTAACAAGAAAAATAAAAGATTACATATTTTGTAATAATATTAAAATTAATATTATTTAATTTTCATAATTATAAGAGAAATAAATGATTCACATAAATCCTGTGTTTTTTGTACTTTTATATAGATTAAACTAATATATAGATTATATAGATTAAATTAATATATATGTTTATATAATAATATATAAAACTGTGTACTTGTTATATATCTCATGTTTTTATTACGTACAAATTTTTTTAAAAACTGCTTTATAATACGGTTTTGTAATACAAATTCTTTAAAAACTGCTGTTTGTAATTTGTAAACGACTGTGATCGTTTGAGAATAATACTCAGCACATTAATTCAAAAGCATATTGAAGGAACTTGTTATTTCATTGTCAACACAAAATGAAAAAATTTTCATTGTTATTTTTACTTTATATAATATTTTATATTATATAATATATGTAAGTTTTTGATATATTATTGATATATTATTGAACATTATCAGGCTGTTTATAAGAAATGTAATATTTTTAAAGTTTAAATTAAAATATTTCATTAATTATTTTTAATTATTTAAGAATAATCTAGTATTTTTCATATCACGCGTCATATAACGCGCTTTGTCAAATCGCGTTTTATCATTGCAATTCTACCGTTATCTTCCATCAGTCTTTTTCTGCTCTAGAAAGCTATCTTGCTACGTGAAATTTCGCTCAAAACTTGAAACTCTCGTATGTATTTTATGCTCCTTTTTAAAATAGTAGAAATAACGTTTTTATGTATAAGTAGAAAGCGAGCGGTTATCAATAAGTCGTACAAGTAACAGATTGATAATTGGGTCGTAATAAATTAATTATCCAGGTAACGAGACCAAAACAAGGATTAGCGTAATAATAGAAGAAACTTCAATAGAGTCTTAAATATAAAACTTCAATGCTCACTTTGCGATGGAGTGGCATGAAAGAAAAGATCGAGACAGAATGATCAAAAAGAATCGAGAAGCGATGGAACGAAGAGAGAAGAGGATACTTGGCATATACAGGGTACGTATAACTATGCTCACATGCATATGTGTGAGAGGCAGAATTCTCTTTTTCTATCTTTAAGGAAACTACCTCCGTTCGAGCCGAAGGCTGAAAGTTGAAAGACGCGGCACGGGTCTCCTTCGTCAGGGATATAAGGTTACTTGTGGGAAAGACGCTTATGTCTTATTATGGCTTGTTTTGAGCCCTTCCAACTCTTTAGTACTATAATTACGTGATTATTGATAAGTCGATCAGGTTACCGTCGTGCGAACCTCCTTTCTGATGTGCACAATGTCCTTACCAGGCCGTAAGCTTGCCGTGCGTTTGTCGACGGAACAATGAGGTAGGAGATATTGTTCGTTGTCGGTGGCAATGACCAAAACGGATATTTTCATTTCGTTGCCAGTTAGGTTGGATTAATACAACACATAACAGGTTGAATTAATATTACACATAACCTTACGAATTGAAAGTTAAAGTATATATATTGGTCTTAGATAGAAAAAAAATAAAAGAATAACTGATGATAGTAATCAGCGATATAGAGGATAAATTGAGCCATCGTATTCAAATGCGGCTAACTAAAAGGGATCCCTCAGCTCTTTAATATGTACCAGAAATGTACCGCCCCATTGTTTCTATTGAGTCAGATCAGATATCTATCGATCACAAAGGATCAATAGTACTATTAACAAATTGAATTGTATAATGGATCTAAGCAAATGCCTACAAGTGTTGCATCCCGAAAGTATTGTCATGTATATGATATATTTATTGATTCGTTCATCTTTCTGTAATATCTAAAGAAAATATTAAAGAGAATATTCTCACTCTCCAATATCCTCTCCCCCCCCCCCTCCCCTTAACTCCCAAAGCCTTTGGCGATCTCGTGTTAATGATCGTGTAATATTAGATCTGTTCAGGTTGCTTGTGTTTTTTGCACTTAGCATCTTTATTTTTATCTCTCCGATAGCCGACGAATGTATTTTAATTTTAATTTAATTTTTATTCAATTCTTATCTACACTGTGAGTATTGTTTACATTTTTGTTTAGATATATATATCATTTGATGACTTCATAAATTTTATTCTTCTGACTCTACTTTTTTGCCATTGAACGAGAAAAAAATAGGTCACTTTGGATTTGTGTTAACGATTTATAACGAAGAATATGCATTGATTATACTTTCAATTTTAGTTTTGTAATACATCTTAGTCTTTGGTGTGACTTTTGGTTTTATCTTTTACATTATGATTATGAAATGACTCTAACGTTTTCTTTCATTTTGATGTCTTTATAAATTTACTATATCTACTTTTAATGTTTTAATTCTCTTTTAATTCTTTATTATTTGTAATCTAATGGCTGATGAAGACTAAGTAAAATTGAAACATACCTACCATATATTGTACATCATTAAAAGACTAGTTTTAAATTATTCGTTTGACATTTTAAGATAATTTTAAATTTTGACCTAAAAATTTGCTCATGTATTGACCTCTCTATCATTTTTATTGTCTTGCATTGTAATGTTGAACTCCAAATTTGTTGACAGTTGTTCGAATATATAAGTACATATTTATCTTCTTTTAAGTGCAAAATTTTTTGGGGATTTCAACATACCTACTATTTCTATTGTCACCGAAGAAAATTATCGTATCAAATTGGATGAATAAAGGTAAATGGTGTTTTGTATAATCTTTTTTGTTGGATGTTTATCCAGCTTGGTGTATGTTTCGTCCAAAAAAGGATCTCTATCTTTATCCTGTAATCTGAAGTGTTCATGAATACTGTCGCATTGCCTTTTGTCCGCTGGAAGTACGTTGATGTCTTTGTCCTTGTTTAGTTCCCGAAATGCCAGCCGCTCTTCTCTGGTAATGTTGGATTCTGAAGGCTTGCGGAGGATATATTAGCTACTTATGTTCATATGTTGTCTGCTTGCTCTGCAGCAGAGAGATTATAGATGATTTGACTAATAATTTCTTCTTTTGGAAGTCACTACAAAATTGAATCTCTTGACTAATGTAGATATAGTAATGAGGATTAAGTTTTATTAAACATGTTTTTAACACCATATGGTGTAAAATCGGTTGAAGGCGTTTATGTGAATTCAGGACGTTGTATTTCTGCTTTTATCCTTCTGTGCACTATGTGTAGATGATCCAGATTTGTTCGTACGTAATGCGATCTAGGGTTTGTCAAATGTCTTGTTGCAATACGGAAGAGAGCAGGAGGTGTTTTGATTAAAAGATTGATAAAAAAATATTAAGCAAAATTATCTTTGCACGAAGGTGCCTTATATGTCAGCAATGGCTTTGCTTATGTAATTACATCATCAAAATAATGACTTCAAAAGTATATTTAAGATTTTATAATAGAAAAACAAAAATTCTGTATAAAGATGTTTAAAGACATTTGGATTTTTATATAGATTGAAACATTTAATACTTTTCATTACTGAGAGTATATGTTCGATGTAGATACTTCACACTCTTTCATAAGATAGATATATATATATATAAGATATATATAAGATGTGAATCCTTAAAAAAAGATATCAAGATTTAAGTTTGTAACTTTTATGTTTTCCTGATAAGATACGTAAACGGGAAACAATTAGTAATTATTTTTTTAGATAGAACGATTTTAATAAATGTTTATAAATATTTATGCAAATTTTTTTTATTTTGAACTTATCTTCTTCGTACTTATCGCATGATATTTTGCATTAATAACTCCAAATTCGCCATTGTAGATATTTACACGAGATATTTATTTGAAAAGAAACTAGTCTCTCAATACACGTCATTTGTCTCGCATATCCTAA
The DNA here is from genome assembly GCF_000143395.1 of Atta cephalotes. Lineage (NCBI taxonomy): Eukaryota > Metazoa > Arthropoda > Insecta > Hymenoptera > Formicidae > Atta > Atta cephalotes. The sequence continues at coordinate 1,812,750 of NW_012130120.1, read as the reverse complement.
GCATTTAATATTCATTACGTATATAAGAAGAAGTCCTACAAAAAGATCACGACATAATGGCGCCTGACTGAAATTTTCTTCGTCATCGAAAAACTGAGGAATAGCTGAGCGAGGATAGTGTCTTTCATAATATTCCTTTAAAAACTCTCTAGGCGTCGTTCCATTATGTATCTTGATACTTTTTCTTTTCAGAGCATGCTACACGGTTATCTTCGTTTGTTTGTTGCGTCATCGTCGTGTTCGTTTCGTAAGAGGAGCCAAGTGCCAAAACATTGATCCCGACCAATTAATTTCGCGTGCCGACGTTGATTAATGGGAAACGAAGATACAGAAGATCGGAAAGGATCTCGATGTATCGGTTGCGTTTTGCTACCTGCACGAAACAATTTCTCACTGCGGGTGGTAAAACCCAGGTAGCCCTTAATTATTGTATTTTTAACCAAGATCTCATAGATTCTTATCAATAAATCGATCTATAAAGCCTTCGCCATAAATTTCATTAACGGCGAATAATAATACAATCGTTTATCATATAAGTGTATTATAATTATTTCAGATTTATCGATCGGCTAATCGTTGAAAAACAAGGAAGACAATTATTTTTCTGTGTTCCAGTTCATAAATAGAATATCTATTTATGACTACAGAATAAAATAAAATAAAATAAAATTCTTGTTGTAGTTTAAGATTGGCCGAATATTTTCGTTTTTTGTTCATATTGATTGGATGACTAAAAATTTCTGAAAAAAAAGTTTCTGAAAAAAAAAAAATCATAAAAGTAATTATTTTTCAAGATATTTTTTTATCTCAAAATCAATTGATTTAAATAAAAAAGGCTCAGAAACAAAAAATATCCATTTCAATTAAGCTTACAGAATTTTTTCGGAATTTTTATTCAAAATTTAGATTTTTTAAACAAAAAATTATTTGTAACTCTTCAACGACCATTTAAAAAAATTAACTATGTATAGATGTTTCTCCGCAGAATAATATGAGGAATCGAATTAAATTATTTTCAGCTACTAGAACGTTGATTGGTTGGTTAGTAAATTGAAACGGGAGTAATCCGCTCGCCTATCAACATTTTGAACAATATTTGCATTAAGCAAGTGACAACGTGAATGAATAAATGTAAATGATAAGTAATAAATAAGAACAAAAATGAAACTACATTTTGTCTTTTTTTACGATTTTTTTAAGCAAAAACGAACATATTTTTTTCTTAGTTTATCGATCCCCTACATGAAGTGGCTATTTAAATTCGAGACACCCTATATATTACATATATTGAAAAAATCTTTTAAAAATACAAATGTATACAAAAACATATATTATGTAATAAATTGTAAGAATGATGAGAAAAAGTAAATATATTTAAAGCTCTCTCTTGTTAACTAAGTTTCAAAAGAAGACGCGACAAGATTCGTTGATCAGGTGTCGGCGCGTTTGACACCTTCGCTCTATAGAAGCTCTTTCGGTTGATGTGTCATTTTTCCGCTCGCGTTCCCTTTTTTCTTCGTGATCGTGAGCACGGTAGCGCGATCACGTATACGTGATATACGCCTCGTCAGAGTCGGCTCTACGACGGGGCGGTGGTATCGTACAGCGGCATATAATGCGCGAGAAAGTCCTGCGGGGGCGGCCAGCGCGTCCAAAGGGGGTTGGCAGAGATGAAAGATGCCGCCTCTAGAAAATCCCACGGCGTAGTACTCCTTCTCCTCGCGGTCCCATACAATACAGTCTCGTGATGTGTGCTTCGACCAAGTCGAAGGAATCCGCTGTGCCGTGCCGACCACCCGCTGTCCGAGTTGTGACTTCATTTGATGCAATTCGGTCGGATTTTTTCCCCACTCAGCGTAACGCCGCAGCCGTCTTCCCGTAGGAGTTTTAAACACAGACGGTAATTTAACAACAGGTACAATATCGATTATGTGTTGGGAAGTGTTTTGTTTCCGCCAATTCTACATCGCGAAAATGTTTATATATACATTTTTGATGTTGAAAAATAAAAAGTAATAGAACATTTTTTTTTATTTTCACGTTGAACACCCTATTATATACTAACCTTTAATAATGTAGAAAATGCTCTTTATTCGCGTACTTTATATCTTACTCGATAATAAGTTACAATAGGACCTATTTTTTTTATTTATCGCTAAATGAATACGTATAATGCGAATACGAATGTATATTATGTTATGATATTGTGCATTTGATCAATTTAATATATCTATACTGTAATTTATTGTGAATAGTTTGTTATTCAAAAGGTACAATTTTATATACATTAAGCGATCAATAAGTTTCGAGGTAAAGAAACGTTCGATAAAATCTACGTAATCTACGTAGTCTACGTAATCGGGATCTCCTTTATAGTTGTGTATGTGTGTATTTTTTTTTCTAAGTCAAGTAGACTTAGATCCATCGTGAGTCGCTGAGACACGTTTATCTGTTTTATCAACAGTGAGGCCACTACACTGCTGCTATCCGTCGAGAAGGAACAATGAGAAAGACAGGGGCTTCTCTTTTTCTCCGAGAAGGTCTGGTAGAACCGGCACAATGGGCCCAATGACTTGCTATAATTGCACGCTTGCGGCATAGCGCGGTCTACTGCCGGCTTCGTGTCATTTCGAGTGTCCGATCGCATTCACGTTGGAAGCAATGGATGGCGTGTACGAGGGACCACGCTACGTCTCGAATGCGCGCACTCTTTCTCATATCGACGATCTCTCTCCCGGAGAGGCTTTCGGTCTTCGCTCGCGACTTACGTCTGTTCTCGCGGAGAACCGGTGACACGCGATTATTTCGATACAAGCCGATCGAATATAAGCTGCATTCACTGTTACAGATAGTGTAGAGCACGAGATAAGAATCGTGAGCATACACGACTTTCAACTTTTAACATACATTCACTTATGCAGCAGGTGCTAGTGGCTACTAGATGTTGACTACAAGTATCTTGACGTAACGAGTGTTAAATGCGTCACAGATAGTTTATTGAGACGATTTAAACAGATTTCTTAAAGAACGGAAGGATTTCTTTAAAAACCAAATAGAGAGAAAGAAGAAGGATAATAAAAATAAACAATGATAATTAAGACAAGTATATATGTAGGTATCAAATAGGTAGAAAATTTGTTCTAAATTTTTTGAATTTAAGGAAATTTTTACATTGTAATTTGTAATTTTTATCTAAAATCTCGTAGTGTGAAAAAGTGAAAGAATAATATGTACTATATGTATAAATAAGCATCATTTTACAATTGATTAATAATAGTACGACTGAAACAACATTCGTTAAATGAATTTATATAAAAATAAAGTAATGTATTTAAAGTAATGTATGTATATTGTGTAAATAATAGAAAAATAATAAAAATAAAATTTGATTTATCAATTCAACTAAACGAAAAAGTAGAATATTTTTGAAAGATCTTTTAAGCCTATTCTACAATGTGTTTTTTATTTTTTGTTTCTTGGTTTTTATTATTTTTTTACATCTTGTCTTTTTGCTTCTTATTCGGTTATACAATTGTCGAGAAAATGGTTGCAAAGAAGAAACAAAGTAAAAGATAAAAAGCAAGAAACAGGACATAAAACATTGCACATTGTAGAATAGGCTTTACGTTTGCTAAAAAAAATGTTTTACATTATAGGTTAGTCTTATATTACTTTTAAAATGATCTATTTCAATTGTCATACATTTTAAATAATAGATAATCACATTGAACTAAGATTAATCGAAAGGTGCATCACTAATATTTCGGAACATTGACAAATTTTTAACACTAATTCGATAAATAAATCTGTATTCATTTCTAGTCACAAGGACAAAACTGGCTAAGATGATTGTAGTCTGAGATCAAGAAATATGTCGTGCATACCAACTCTGACCGACGCATCAAGTCCAAGCATTGTGGACTTCAGACAGGTTTTTGGTGAGTTTTATTGGAGCGTGAGCGACTGTCACGCGTGTAATGGCGGCATTGTTGCGGCCTAAAGACGAAGAATGCTCTTCAAAACCCACATGACGCAACGTTCTCTTTGAAATATACTCTATACCCGAATCGTTCCGGCAAGTTTTCACTTGCATCAATCGCTACAATAATCGTCTCCACGTGTATACATAAAGAATGATCTGAAGTATTTGCTTCATCTGATAATTCCATTAGTTTACTGTAGCTTTTAAAAGCGAAACGGATCTTCTTTCTATACCTATTCGATATTTTTTTACAAAGAAATTAACTCGCGCGCGTGCAAAAATGTTTTTTATATGCCGATTTGATAGCAACTAATTTGGTCTGGTCGCAAGATAAATGAAATGATCCATGAAATGCAAATTAAAACGTTAATTGTATCCAATCTCTCATTTTAAGAAAAATAAATTTCCTTTATAGTATCATTACGATTAGACAATGATATATCGTATTTTGCATAATGGCAATATTTTGAATACTGGCAATAAAAAACTTAAAGTTTTTTATATATTTAATATATAATTTGAAGAAGTTCTTTTTATAAAGTTATTAATAAATTTTATAGTACCTAATATGTATGTCAAAGTCTTTATGATTCTTATATTAATATAAAGATCGAATCTATTTCTTCTTAACTTGTTTAATCTTAAAAGATCAAGTAAACTTTCTATTTTTTAACTTTCAATTCTCACTTTTCTTATAATATTATCATGTAAAAAATAGACAGATAAGCAAAATTTTTTACTTGCCTTTTTGTTTGTGTGTTTATATAGTTATGTGACAATCTTAAATAATAAGAAATTAGTTCGAGATCTCGGATAGAGAAAAAAGTTGACAAATCATATTTGCAAATAAAATTGTTCATGAACAACAAAGATTTCTAACACGCTGGATATAAGGCTAAAAATTAAGAAATGTTAAGAATAGCAATATTTTATTCCATATTCCATATTTAATGAAATTTTGTAGAATAGATCAGGTTGGTCAGAAAGTTTATTTTCTTTTATGCATAAATCTTTTTACAAAAATAATTTATACACAGTTTACATTATTGTAATAAAATTGTGAGTTGATGACGTCATCTGATTGGTTTATTTGTCGAGTCGAAATATATAAAATTATACTTTAAGTGAATACACATAACCATTGCATCTTTCTATAAAAAATAAAAAACGTAGATGATTGATAGTTACGTTCTGGCATAAACAGATAATTGATTACTCATATATATATATATATATATATATAGGCATGTTAAGAGATGGATTTATTAAATCGAGGTGTCTCTCTAAATCGATAATTCGATGTTACATCAATACGACGCACTTGACTTAAGAATGCGTTCGAGCTCGAGGTCGACGTGTTAAATGGCGTTATCAGTTGGTTGAAAGCGCTTCGATGGTTGAAGTTGATTGAGAGAGAGAGGAAGTCGTACGGACGAAATAACGCGAAAACGTCGACAGTCGCAAGATGTGAATATCGAGGGGTAACGGGGGAGGATAAAGAATCAGTGATAGAAGGGAGAACCCCCCGCAGCTGGTAAAGGGTTTACGCTCCGTCAGCCTTGCATACATGCCGCTCGTCTTTTCTTCCACGTGAGCTGGTATCGGGCGTGCAATCACACGGAGGATTAAGATGAAGACGGTGTGCGGGAAACACGTAAAGGACCCACCATCTTCACGGCGTTTGCCTTTATTTTCTTCATTGGATCATGAGAGAGCCGTTGACGGATTATTTTTGCGTACTTCTTTTATCTTCTCAATATGTCAGAGACTAAATAGAACAAACAATATATATCTTTAAAGTCCTTTTCCCTTTTGACATATATACTAAAAGTTATGTTTATGCTTATATTATAATATATATGAGTATATAATTATGTCATATATACGATATATATATATATATATATATATATATATATATATAT
>NW_012130120.1:1803575-1805347 GCF_000143395.1 Atta cephalotes | reverse complement strand
TATATATATATATATATATATATATATATATATATATATATAATTCATTGAATTATTTAAAGAATTAAAAATCCAGCTTTGACTATTATAAGCTTTTAATATTCTTATTTGTTGTATATACATATTACGATCTTAATAAATCATTTATTATTAATAAAACTTTTACTTGATATTAATGTATCTGTAAAATAATGTAAAGATAAATAGATATTGATATTTCTATTGTAAATAAATATATATTACTATTAAAGTTTACAATAAAAATCTGATGTTTCATTCTATAAGAGAGTGGTTAAAACTATCATCCGTGTTGCTTTAGCTGAAGTTAGGGCATCAAAGAAATTATCAACTCCATCGGCAACAAAAAATAAACAATTAGATTTTATAATTTTGATAACATAGTTCTGTGATATTTATTTTAAAAGATTTATTTAAAAAAACTGTGTCATTTATCTTAAAAGATTTATTTAAAAAACATAAGTATTACATATGTCAGTATATAATAAAAGATAAGTACAAAGAAACGTAAATGCAAAGAAATATTATATAAGTACAAAGTAAAAAAATTATATATTTAAGAAAAATGGAATGTTAATTTTTTTTATAAGTTTAAATTTTTTAAAATATAACTTATGTTTTAATAATTATTATACCAGTTATATAATTTTTGAAAATTATATTTACTGTAAGAATTTTTTTCAAATGCTTTATTTACATATTTTGTAATTGTATTATTGACTGTGTAATATTTTATTATGAAACATTAATTAAGATATATATAGAAACAAAATAAATATGTTAGTGTATTAATCTATATAAATATATATTTTTTTTCCAAGAAGAAAAAAACAGTTTTTTTTTATTTCTTGTTTATTTTTGTTCGGAATTAATAATAAAATAATGTATTCATATACATTTTTTAAATAAAATTGAATAAATTATTATAGAAAATCATTATTTTAATGATTTATTCAATTTTATTTCAAAAATGTATACATATATGTGAATACATTATTTTAATAATTCTGTGAGAAAAAAAATTTAATCACAGATACAGAAAAAAATGGTATTTTGATCGTTTCTTAAATGATATTTCTATCGTTTCTTAAACGGCTTTTTATCAAAAGAAAAACATTTTCCTTAACGTTTTTCGAATAGACATTTTAATTAATCAGAAACGTTTTCAAGAGCCGAAATGTTTATAAAATATTTCAAAGAATTCATTTGTGAAACATTTTTTAAATGAATATGTGCTATCTGGGAGGTATCTAAAGGATCCATTAAGAATCGAAGGTATTGATGGCAGATCTGCACGGACAGTTTCATGAGTTATTTTTTCATCTTGACAAATTTTTTCTCTTAGGATCATCGTACAAAAAAGTGTATCGTCTTTCTTTATTCCAAGATCGAGATGGAATGAATCGTGATTTTTTCGACTTTGAAAAAATGACAAATGAAATGTTTACGTGAAATAGTAAACATATCTATTATTGTTTCCTTAACATCTCGTCAGCAATGTCATTTATTAGGACATTTTACCAATTGTTTGATTTTATTTGTGATGATCTTTTATGACGTAGCAACATTTTTTTTTTAATACTAACACTGAATTATATGATTGTTTATGTATATGTATATACAGGATGTTTCAGAAATAAGATAGGAGCCGCTGAGGGCGCATCACCGTCGTCGCTGTCGAGTGAATCGCAATGAGCCGTGCTATGAATTCGAGTGATGCGACTTCACACTACTTGGCTTATACGTTTCCTCTT
>NW_012130120.1:1795853-1799710 GCF_000143395.1 Atta cephalotes | reverse complement strand
ATATATATATATATATACATATAATATTCAGAAATATTTTAAGGAAAAGTGGTATCTGTCATCTATTCTTTGAAAGTTGCAGAAATCATCTAGTTAAACTAGATATTTGTTACAGAATAAAATAACCTTCTTATAGGATTGTGTCTCATAAAACACAATTCTGATTATTAAAAGGATTTTTCTGGATGAAAGAATTCCTCAGCGACGTTCAAAGTATTGCCGACAATTTGTTCGATCTATGATCTCCATTTCTTGCTACTATCTATACAAAAGATCTTGCCGCACTGTTTTCGAAAATACGAAGAAAAATATTTATGGGATTTGGACGATACAATGAAAGCTCTTCCTGCGGCCATTAAGAGCGATTAGCGTGCTGGCGTGATATTGTCCTGCAGGGATATTATTCACATTATCCGATTTTGTTGCCTTGAACCTTTACGTTTCTTCTTCTACCTTTCGATTCCTGTGGCGTTTCTTCCGCTTTTTAGCTTCTTAGTTCCTCATGATTGGTTAAAGGAAAAAGGGTTGTCAGCCGGCTGGCCAAATATTTATCGTAATTAAGTCCTGGGAGAAGGATTTTTCACATAAAGTCCAGCTGAACACATCCGAGTGTCCGAGGGTATCCACATGAATTTTCGTTCTTCAATTGCGAGACTACATTATATGTCGTACCTCTTTTTTGTTGAATCAGAAACGAGATGGCTGCGAGCGACTGATTTCCTAACTGGCGATTCTGAACTCGACCGCTTGGAATAATAACATTGTGTATTGTGTCGGCGATTTCTTGTTCGCTCTGTTCGCTCTGATCCCCTTCAGAATGTTTCTTCACTTTTCCATACGACTGTGTGGATGCTATTCATCAACTTAAACCATATTTTTCAGAAAATGTCATCATACTTATGTAAAAAGAGATTGAAAAAATCAGTAGGAATAAATAAGATCCACGAATAACAAAGTCTGTTAATTTGAAATTGCTTTTAACTTAATTAATTTTTAATTTGAGACTATTATTTTCTGGAATTTATGAATTTTTTGATTGAGTACTGTATTGTTTTTAATATTTGGTATTGGGTACTTCCAAAAAAAACAAATTTTGTAAGAATTAAAAGATTTTGTTCAAATAAAATCTATTTAAAATAATGGCGAAATTAACACAATTTAACACGATTATTAATGATGTGTACCAATTATATAGAAATTAACATGTTGCGGTATTCTATTTGCGATACTATCCCTTATGTTATTATATTATCGCCTATATATTTGTCTTTATATTTGTGTATAGAAAAATAACAATTAAATATTTTGGCAAATGTTGCAACTGCCAGGTCATCTGGTGATATTGTCGGTAAAGATGATGGCATGAACACGACACACACATAAACGATATAAAAATTATAACGCCAATCATCTCTCCCTTTCTCCTCTCGCAATAATTACATACTCCCAGGAGTACGCGTGATGCGATGCACATGACAATTTTGGCACACCTGTCACATGCTTCAGTCCATGAATTAATCACCTTTTATGACATCTAAAATGCGCATGCCATTCATAAGAACATAATTATATGTGCAGTATTGTATCCTAAAAAATAATATAAATAATAATGCGTCCAACAATAACATTTTCTAAAATCGCATTTCTAAATATACACATATAAGCAAAGTGTTTTATTACAAAATAATTACGGATATTTTTATAAAATTTCTATACGGTATATTTTGTAATCGCATTTAACTATGTTAATTTTGCGATTATTCAATTTTAAATATAAATTTTATTTAAATAAAATCTTTTAATTCTTATAAAACTTGCATTTTTCGGAATCAATACGAAATATTAAACAATAAAGTTTTATAAAATTATACGATATATACTTTATATATATAGGAGAGTGTTATAAAACATTAGCATTATTGCATGTAAAATGTCCAAATAAATCATTATAAATTTCTTGTTTAAAATCAAAGAATTTAGAAGTAGAAGAGAGTATTAAACGTAACACTTGTTATAATACTTTTTTCTATAATTTTATAAAGAAAAATAAATAATTATTGAATAATTATCGTTTTTGAAAACATATCTAATATTTTTTTTATAAAGGTGCGATAAATCAATTTTATCGTACAATGTTAGACATTCTCGACAAGAACGTAATAACTTTGCTGACAAAACGTTAGCATCGCATCAGTCGATTTACGAAAACGACTTTGTCGGATCAACTCGGAACGCGCTCGCCAGGCAAAATCATCGCGATCGGAAGATGATCGAAGAGGACAGCTCTAGCGGACAGTGGCATCGCAGTCATCGACTGCAGTCCCACATCCGTATAGTAAGAGTTGGCAGTTAAGATGGATCACCGCGCGGCATACGGTGTCGTCAAAGCTCCAATCCTGTTGCTGCGAGCGGATGACTTTATGTGCTTGTTGTTATGATTTTATTGTATTAAATCTAAAATGCGCGTTCTGCTAGAGTGATCTGACTCCGTCCGTCTGAAGACTCGTGTCGCTGAAAATATACAGATACGCAAGTATGTGTCTGTATTCTATTATTTGTATTCTAATTATATTAAAGTTATTAATATTAAATTTTTCTCTGTAAATCTCAAGATGAATGAAGAATTTAATCGCCGCGAAAATATCGTTTTAAAAGAAACTATTATTTTAAAGTAAAATGCATTGCAATAATATTTCAAAATATGCAGTATCTATACATTCAGTAATTTAATTATGCATTAATATAACCTTAAATTAATAGATATAAATTAATATAAATACAAAACTATATACAAGAAATTTAACAAGTTGACGATTTGATTAATTTGATTAAATGTTGATACAATGTACAAATGTAATCTAGATATAACAACAATTTCCAGTTGATTATTAATTGTCGATCGGTATCATCAATTTATATTCGCATGAATGTCGCTGTGAATGTAGAATCGATCAAATTAGGGTGGTGAAAGCAACAGAAAGGATAATTCTCGAGTCAGAGGGTGTCTACCGATAGTAGCGGATAATGATCAATAGTAATTGATATAATGAGCGTTTCACGCCCCGATCGCTTTATCCATTGTAGCAATCTATTTCGTACCGTCATTAGCGTCTAGTGTTGATGAACGTTATATTGGTTGATATCGAAGTATATACTCGCGCGTGTAAGCTCATCAAGAGAGCATAGCTTCTTCTTTCCCCCCATCATTCTCACCCCTCAAAGAACACGCCATCGGTAGGTGAATTAAATCGTCATCTGTTCTTGCCCCGTAATGCTCCCTGATTGGTTTAATTAGGACTGTTGCGCGCTAATATGCAAATGCTTAGTCGACTAGATTATTGATACGTGATCATATCCAAGTGTCGAGAATAAATGTGGAAATGATACTGAAAGCACTATCATTACAAGACTTGATATAAATAAATTAATATACAATAGCTTGATAAAAAATTCTTTTTATTTAGTACCATAACTATTGACATACTGTAGCGATTGATATACAATATAACAGTAAGCAAGGAATGGTAAAAGTTATTTTACTAATTGTACAATTTTTATTTACTTTAACACATTTATTGCTTGAGAAAAAGAAACAGAAACTGCTGTACATTAAAAAAAATACAATTAAGTTTTATATAAACAATATGATACAAATTTGGATCTGGAGAGAGTAAATTTCATTAAATAAGAGAATTCTTATATTTGATCAAAGCGGATTAATGCTAATAAACATCTTTATAAGAATATTGATAATTAGATGTTAATAATGAGATTTTTAAAATTGCATATAATTTTATTGCGTTCAGTTTGCAGAATCAGATATAGGTATTTGTGCATACACATATATGAATATACAC
>NW_012130120.1:1788003-1794173 GCF_000143395.1 Atta cephalotes | reverse complement strand
ACACACACACACACACACACACACACACACACACACACACACACACACACACACACACACACACACACACACGCACACACACACACACACACACACACACACACACACACATATATATATGTATATTCAGTAAGCAAGAAACATTTTGGAACATTTCAATAACATTGCATAAATCAAAGAATGATAATGCCCGTGAGAGCCGAACACTCATGGATGTACGCGTGTAATGAATTTATTCAATCAATATATAATATATAGACGTGCGGAGCCTTCTCAATATTGCAAAATAATCATTAAAATATGATTAAAAAATTATTAGGTCTTACAAATTAAAAATTGAAATTAAAAAACTGAATTATGAGACATGTGGCCGTGTCTTGTGATGTAGACATAAGACATTTTATAATAAAAGTACGCTTGAACATTATGATATCCAAGCATATTTTTATTATAATATTTTATTATAATATTTTGATTATAAAACCCCAAGTTAACTTTAACAAATTATTAGAAGCAAATTATAAACAAACATATATAATACATAATAACTAATAAATTATTAAACGTAGTTACATAAACGTAAAAACAAGTTGCTCAAAGAAAGTGTCAGTTCTATTTTTCGCTTTCATATGACTGACGCAATAAAAAAATTAAACAATATATAATATGTTGATAAAGCTGATAAGAAGAAGAAAGTATCAAGTAAATAAATTTATCCTTGTAAATAAATAGAATATACCGTGTCGAGAGATGCCGTATCATTTTTAATGTTTAAGCCATTAATTTGTTTCTTTATGAAAATCATTTTAGAGTAATATTGCAGCAACGTTACACGACAATCAATCTTCTTATTTGAATTATAAAGTATAAAAAACTTTCAATTTTTCGTTATTAATATTGAAATACAAAATACAAATACTTTTATATCCCATAAAATACAGAATATGAAATATTTTTATGTGCTCCGCTGAAATACAAAATACAAGATACAATTATTTTACAAATACTATTTATCAGATAAAAGTATTTGAAATAAATGCCTAGCCTTGATAAGTATAAACTCACACGTTATTATTCACTTTAATATTGCCTCAATATTTGTCATGTCATGTATATATATATATATATATATATATATCGTATATTATATACAGCATATACAGCACTGTCCTAATTTTTTAAAATACAAAATACAAACTATATTTGTATTGCAAATACTAAGTATTAAATAATATTAAGTTTTAAATAATATTTTAAATAATATTTCAAATATATGTCTTGCTTATATCTCAAAAAATTTTACGATTATATATCATGTTATAAGAATAACTCATGCTTTTGATTTAATTTAGAATTTAATAATAGGTTTTACAAAACGTATTACGTACATGCATGCTAATTTTTTTAATGTAATAGTGATAAACAATATATCATTATTTTATCATTGCTAAATTAAAAACAATTTTATTTATCAATGCACGTTGATAACATGTGTTAATTTTTGTTAACTCTCGATAATCCTTCTATTACTTTATTCTACTTTTATATGAAGCACACATGATGTCACTTTTCTCCGATAGTTGTCGAAAATAATATACATATAAGTAATAAGTACATAGACTAAATTATATCATCATTCTTATATTATAAAATTAATTTAAACCATATAATTTTTCTTTTCTTATTATTAATTATTAATATTCTTTTTTATTAAAATACATTAATCTTATAAATATGGTTTTGATTTAAGAGAATTTAATTTAAAAGAATCTATAAAAAATAATTTATATAGAATCTTTGTAAATTATTAGTTTAATACAAAGTTATAATAGAAATATTATTTAAAAATTTTATGTTTTTTTCAGTTACGCAATTATTTTACTTTTTAAGTTAAAAGATATCACAAATAAATTTGTAGAATTTATAACAAGTACATATAAAATATATGTATAAGATAACTTTCAAGAAATATTATTTCTGAATAATGATTATCGAGTATGTACTTTAGATTGTAAATAAGGTGATCTCAAAAATGGAGATATTGATAGTGGTTCCCAGCATCTCTGCGGGGTCATTGATATCCAATGATCCGTTCATGATCTGCTCATTGTCGAAAAATAGTTCGCGTCAATTTTCTCACAGTCTCTTACCATAGTCTTGAAAATTCGTTGGATTGCAAACTTTTAATGAGTCACATTTATGAATTTTTTATAAGCTATTCTCGATTGTCGAATAGATAGCATTTATCTACGAATAAAGATGGCGTAACGTACAATAATATTCGTAATATTCCTAACGTACAAGACAAACAAATAAAGAAGATCATATTCCATCAAGATCATGAGTCTTTTGATCCTTAATAATTTTTACAATTTCTTATAGTTCAAGTAAGATAAAATGGTGAAATGATAAGACATCTTGATAGAGAATATGCTAGTAGGCTATTTAATAGGTGCTATTAAGTGATATAGATAAATTACTCAAAAGAGTTACCATTTTTTTAATATTCATAATAGAGCATATTTCCTATCAAGGCGTTTTACTCGTTTTATTCTAAACATTAAATCTTAAACAAATTTGTTTTGAATAATATGTATCACAACTAATAAGAGAGAGTTATTAATATATCATTTTACAGTATTAATTAAATATAGAGTAAGACGGGGCTCCATCAATTTCAGTTTTAAAGTATCTAAATATGAAAATTTGAAACGGCAAACAATATCTTTTTGGAGCGACGTGTTTACACACAAAAATATACATTATATAATCACGATTACTTCTTCAGAACACAAGCACAACCTTTAAATATTCAATATGTGCTATTTAGAAACAAATATTATCGGAAGAAATGGACGAAAAAAAACTCTATTTTATATGTTAAAATATTTTACATGGTCTTGATAAATAAGAATTTTTTGATCGGTATCAATTATGGTATTTATGTGAAATAAAAAACGAATATTTTACAAAGCTTTGAGTAAAGATTTTACAACAACTATAAAAATATAACAATAAAATATATGTGATATTTTCACCGATCTACACTGTTGGAAAAGATGTGTCGAATTTAACATAAATTACATGTCTCAAACGGTTCACTCAACTGTTTGGGTTAATTTAGTGGGTTAACACAAGAAATATAAGATGTTAGAAAATCATATAAATATTATGTAAATATAAAAAGATAATATCAACATAGTTTGTAAACAAACAGTGAAAGCACATTTTTTTCAAAAAAATTAACATTTATGATATGTTTAATTAATCCCATTTTATTCATTCATCTTAGAATTTATGTTTTAAAATATTTTTACTTTTATGTTATTTGTTTACTCACTCATTAATTATATCATTTTGACACTAACAATAAGAAATGTTGAATACCAATTTAATACCAAAACTTTAAATAACATAATCATATTATGCTAAATTAACATTTGAATATATTAAAAAATTTAACACTGACTATTAATTATTAACAAGAACGTATGTTTCTAACACAAATATATAATTTTTTTATTGTGCAGTTGAACACCGCGGTTATTATCAGTAGATATCTTAATTGAATTAAATCAAGCTAATAACTGTCAAGTTAATAAGTGAACATCGGTTCTTTGATCATCTACTGCTTGATGCTGTTCCTCACGCCAATTTACGTTAGTTAATGGGGCTTCTCCTTTATTCACTAATTCAAGAAAAAAACATTTCTTATGACTTTTGTAACTTTTATGTGAGTACAGAATAGTCGTTTGTTATGTAGTCTATTGCTAAAAACATCATTTAAGGAAGAATATACTACAGGAAACGATGAAAAACATACTTATATAAGGATATTTTTTAAATCGCTTCCATTTCAAGCCGTTCTTAATTTTAACACGAAACAATGTATTAAAAAGTAGATATTGTCACAAAGTTACGTTTTTAAGGTAAATTCATCTAACATTAGAAATAATATCAATTTGTTTTCTCTTGAAAAAATAAAATGCAGACGAAAGTCTAAGTTTCGTCGTATAAACGATTGCGAAATCGATTAAATAAGCAGCAAAAGTAGGTAGGAATAAAAGAACGATTAGAAATATCCCAGGTATGAAGAGGGAGTTGATTTTTGCGAATGCATTCGGAATCGGCCGTGCAAGATATATCCCATGGAGTCGAACCAGCGGGAAGCCAGGGCCGTGCAACAAGTGGTACCTAGAGTTAAGAGTTCCTTTCATACCGAATAAAATCGTCCGTTTCGAAATATCCCGCCGTGACATTTACGTACGTTTGGATATTGGATAAGCATTTGTGGAAACGAAAAATCAAACAAATCGTATTGCTCCCTACTTGTTCGCCACATTTTTAAGCATTCACATAAGTCCTGTCAACTGAATAAAAGTTTCTTTGGCTAATAAACATTTACACGAGATTAATAAAGTTTCTTAATTATATGTCTGACATCTGGATCTTCACATTGTAGCCTAAGATTTCCATGTCTTTTAATTGAAATTGAATTGGTTATAATAAAATCTCAATTTCTCTTATTTAAATTACATACAATAAAATTCTAAAAGCAAACTTTAAATATCTGAAATATGAAAAATGTCTCGGGGCGGACATTGTGAAAGTAATGTTTGAAAATTAGCTTCAATGATTTTGCGGCATTTGCATTTTGTTTTCTGATTAATTGAGATACCAGTTTCCGAAGGATACAGATAAATAATATACAAATTTTTTATTTACTCGCTTTTGCCTGATTCGAATGGACTTGACTGCAATGTCATGACAGAAAATTATACACCGTGAATCTGACACTCTGATCCTGTCGATACAACGCGTAATAATCTTGGTCTTGGTATATTCCCCTGTTTGGTTTTCAATTCACCCTATTATTGGGTCACGGTATCATGCGTATTAATTTTAGCTTTAAAGCCTCTTCAACAGAAACTCTCTTGTGTTTTTGTATTTTGTAAATAGTAGTTGCATTCTTACTCTTTAGAGTTTGTCAACATTCGAGGAGACTTACAGTTTAATGTTGAATCCGAACGGCGAACGCGAAAAATTGCGTATACGAAGTACAGATGAGATCGACTTTGCATCCACAGATCCGCGAGTCAATCGTGGCGAGTGGCGAACTATTCGGCGCCCTCATTGCATAATAATATTGAAAATCAACTCAAGTATATTAATACTTCTCACCAAACAAACATTCTTATTTTTGAGAAATTTTATTTTTAAACAACCAAAATTCAATGTAGAACATATCCATATTGGTCCATTTATTGTTGCACAATATTTAATAATCTGATTGCATCAACAGCTTCTCGAAAGAATAAATTAAAGCTAAAGTATAAAATGTGTAATCTTTTTTCTCGCAATTGAAGATTATAATAATCTTTGAAAAAATTTTTATAGCAAATAATTGACATATTTATTATCTAACACATTATAGTTATTTCTTAATAAAGAGATAGTTTTTGTCGAAATATTCGAAATTAAAAGTGAACAAAACAATTATAGTAGTTTTACTTTATTCTTTCTTATTCTTTCTTCTTGTCTTATTCCTGCAGTATTCCATAGATATTGTTTAATATATTATTTGATTACAATAAATACGAATAATAAAACAAATAATTTATTTATATGAAAATGGCAAAATATATTGATAAAGAATTGTTCCGAACACATAAAAAAACTAACACATAGTTACTTTCCTAGAACAACCATTAAAATTTTTTGTCAGAATTACGGAAACAACTACATCTAACAACAAGATGAAATGATCTATATCAATACATTCAATTATGCCATACAGACGGACGCGCAAATAATGTTCCTAGATTACACGATTTTCGGAAACGCATGCAGAAGTGTATCGCGTGTGAGTGACACGACAAGACACGAGATTTGTTTATTGAGATTTGCTTATTGAGAACTATTAGCTAATGCATCACTAATTCTTACTGCGTGAGAAACGCATGTTTTCTGTGTCTCATGAAGACCACCTTTATTTATCTCGTATCGTGCGATCATTGTCACAGTGATGACAAACTTCATATTGCAACAGTGCTTATATAGTGTTCGGATTTCCACCCAGATGGTCTCTGAATGTTATGTCATTCTTGTTTATCTTTCGGTAAATGATAAGAAAAAATAATATAGATATAGGTTGCACTCTCTCTCTCTCT
>NW_012130120.1:1782534-1784217 GCF_000143395.1 Atta cephalotes | reverse complement strand
ATATATATATATATATATATATATATATATACTACACACACACACACACACACACACACACACACACACACACACACACACACACACACACACGCGCATAGTTTTTTAATACAGTCTTTTATGTACAATAACACACGTCCAGATTTAATACAATTTGACTTCATCAAACGAAACAGCTAACACGCGCAAAGAGTGTCCTGGACATGTCTGCGTTTTAATGCGAACTATAAACGAGTCATTTGCTTGCCCCATTCCTCCAGCGCAGCGGTATGCGCGTACATACTCGCACGTGGACACGTCGTGCTGTCGTTGCCGCTACTCTACTACTCGTATTATATCGCCACCGCACTGCCGCGCTGCCATCATCGCTGTCATCATCGGCAACAACTACCGCAGTGGTCAGTCCCGCGTGCAATGCGTCTCTTTTCTGTATGAATTTCACGAATAGGCATTTCTCACTGTCGTTTTTACGTTTGCACAAACAATAGCACAAAGCGTTTCTCTCATTAACTCACATATCTGCAAAATGTGAATTTTAATAATTATTATTTCGCCAATAATTATTATTTCTTAGATGTATCTCAAAATGCTTATCGAATTATATTATACAGAGGAGAAAAGGGCTAAATAGAAAATGACTGATATTAATATGTATATTGGATATATATATATATATATATATATCCAATTATTGAATAACAATTATTGTACACATGTTTCAAAAGTATCAGAAAAATAAAAAACTAATAGTGGAAATGAATATCAAAGCAAACTAATTTCTCTTGAATTTATACCATAATTATTATTATTACATTAATTCTAATACATTCAATTTTTCTAAAAGAGAACCTTTCATTATTCATTATTTTTGTAATATAAAAAGCAAATAAAAGAAATAAAAGTATAAACGTAAGAAAAAAGTTAAAGAAATAATGAGATAGAAACGTGTTGTGCATTCTTCTTGATTTCCAAGATGTCCATATATTGAATTCAGTCCCTCTGTTAGGCTGCAAAAAAGATACTCCATGATCAATTTCGCGGTAATGCGGGCAATTTCCAGTCATTATGACTTGCGGTATGTGTATATGAGATCATCGAGAGTCGAGTAGTGATCGCGCGTGAAGGCGCATCTTATTGCATCGCACTGTTCACTCAGTGCACACAGAATATGCCGAAAGTAATCCGTCGAAACGAAATGTAAAGTCACCCTTCCAACTACGCGGGTACCGTGACTAATCGATGAGTACGCAGCCGGTCGCGTATGGGTCGAATCGAATTCGAGCCGTGTGCTCGTCCATGCACGCGTTTCCCACTCGCTTACGAATCGTAGCGTTTACAGGGTACATCGTATTTGTGATCGTGCCTTTCTTCGCAAATAAATAATGTAATATAAAAGAGGTTTTTTCTTAAATAAAATTTTAGATGTTCTCCTTTTACGCATTATATTTCTCGTTTAAATTGTCATTAATAATAATAATAATAATAATAATAACAATAATAACAACAACAACAATAATATTACGTTAAAATAGCTATTTCTTATCACGCTTATTTATCGTGATTGTATGTATATAATGCAAACAATTGACTAGATATTAATTTTACTTGATATTCGTAGTGTACAATGTATTATAATATTATATATATATATATATATATATATATATATATATATATATATAT
>NW_012130120.1:1777596-1780274 GCF_000143395.1 Atta cephalotes | reverse complement strand
GAGAGAGAGAGAGAGGGGGGGGGATTATACTAAAAATCAAAAACTATACTTTTGAAGTCTTTACGAGTATTTTCTTCAGAGAGGTGCCAAAGAGTTTGCGGATTATCACCATGTCGTGATCCATTGCTAATGCCAACGATTCGTGAACCTTGTGTTCACTTTATCAGAGCGAGGAGCGGTAAGATTCACGACATTAGCAATAGGTCACAACACGGCGATAACCCCAAATCCTTTGGCACCTTTGATAAAAAGGTGTGAAATTGATAAAACAATCTCAAAATATATACATAGGCTGTAATGATATAAATCAATAAAGAATAAAAAGCTTCTGAGAGCCGACACAAGTCGTTGCGAATAAGAATTTATTATTATCTAATGTAAATATTAGTAATAATATATACGTTTCAATCCACGCTTAGGGTACTTAGATAAATTGCTAAAACATACACACATATATATGCAAAATAGCTTACTATTTTTAAATTGTAATACTTTCGAAAACGAAATTATTAAAATAAA
This sequence comes from Atta cephalotes, assembly GCF_000143395.1. Classification (NCBI taxonomy): domain Eukaryota; kingdom Metazoa; phylum Arthropoda; class Insecta; order Hymenoptera; family Formicidae; genus Atta; species Atta cephalotes. The sequence continues at coordinate 1,779,755 of NW_012130120.1, read as the reverse complement.
AAAATGCATTTTAGAGCTAAAAATTGATACTTTTATATGATATTAATAAAATTTAGAAAATGTAAATTTATTGTCAGTGTTATAACAACCGTAAAATTGTAATTTTTTTGATGCTGTTGTTCTCAAAATTGTGATGTGATTTTCAAATTTGAAAAACAAATTTATATTCTGTATTTAAAAAACTACAGGACATGACATTTATTCAGACAATGATTGTAAATTTGTAGACTATAGTGTTAAAAAACAAGACCTGTGGAATTTATTTTTTGCATTCATTTTTATGGCCGAGTATAATCATTCAAGTTTTCCCTGTAAAGACTCTGTCCAATTAATTGTGCGTATTCTTACAGTCGCATTATCGCGTTACGAGCGAGCGCGCGCCAAGGAACAGAGAGCAGAAACTGCGGCAAATTAATATATCCGCTTTTTAATCCCAATGTAGAGGTTAATTCTAGCCGAGGGAGACGAGAAAACGAGATAACGTGGGGGCCACGCGACAGGAAGACGGTCTCTTGTCCTCCCCCCTTTCTCTCCCCAAAAGATCTTCTTTTCTCGTTGCTTCCTTTCATCTTCTTCTACCAACAGACTCTTCTGTGTTCCACTTCTCAAAGAACCACGATAATCGCATAACAACGCGAGCGATTAATCAATTAAAAATGACGAAAGTTACAACTCCCCTCGAATCTTATGTAGTGCCTGCTGCTGCGCGAAGCGCATCGCCATTCTTGTGTTCTCGGTGGTCCAAGTTTCAAGATTTTACGACAATGATGGAACCTAAATTGCGCTTAAATGGGTGACGCACTAGATTTATTTTGGACGGTCGTGTATTTCCATTATTTTCGTGGATTGAATCCTCATCATGCGATGAGGATCTTACCGCTATGTATCTTACTCTATTAAACTCAACTCAACATAATTAAAAACATTTACTCATAATAAATTAATGTTACGCAAAAAATGTTTTTTCCTGCAATTATACAAATAGATTGTACAGTTTAAAAATTAATAATAAGGAATGTTCTACAGGATGAAATTTCGAGTACGGGAATATTTGCTTATTGTGATATATTTTAGTATGCCAAAACAAAAAAAGAAAAAATTGATTGAAGTAATAACGTGGAAATTACAAATCTACATCATACTATATCTTATAAATATTTATACATATAATACTAATAGAAATTCCTGAATATTTTCACTGACGCTAGAAGGATTAATTATAGGAACAGAAATGTAACTATAAGAAACTTTGTCATTTTTGAATTGTCGGTCCAGATCCTGGATCCTGAATTCTCCACGCTTTCTCGAATCCTTCTCTCAGTCATCGCTGATTCTTAAGAAGACTGCCGTCGCGTTCTCTGTCCTTGGCTAGAATTCGTGCCAGACTAAAGAGATACGTTAGGAGAAAGAGGAGAGCCTCCGCGAACGTCGGAGCACGCGCGAGCAAAACATTCTAATCTAAAGTTATAAGAAGTACGACGTCGAGAAGAAAAGGAGCGAGAAGGACATGAGCAGCGGGGGGATTTATTTTATGGCGTGTAATCCTCCGTGTCGAGGTGCGAAAGGGCTGTAACTCTTTTGTTGGCACCACGGGGTGTCCACACTTCCAAAGCAACCGCTAACTAATTCCTCCCGTGAATGCTCGGTCCTTACATGTTTAAGCATCGTTCACATATCCCTCTGCTTCGTCCTCTTGCCCAACATTGGAATCGCGTATATGCCCATATCATATATAAATACGTGTGCGCACGTGCTCGCAAAAATCGATTCACAAGAAAATTGCTGTTTATATGTATCAACATCGTCCTGAAAGGACAAGATTAAAAAATTTAGTAATAATATATATGAATAGAACAGAACTAATGCTTCAGATATCGCAATATTATTAACTCTAATTAGAGTTGGGATTTAGTTGCCGATCGGCAATGCGCTGGTTGGTGAAGTAGGAGTGAGTGACTTCCAATAGATTTTTAATCGTCGCTCGTTACTCGTTAAAAAGTTATTAACAAAACAATGTTTAAAAAAATAATCTCTCTTTTCTGCTGATTTAAAACAAAAATATTCTGCTTTTAAAATCAATTTTCTGCTTTAAAAACAAAGTTTTTTTTAAACTCTTTTATATACATATATATATATATATATATATATATATATATATT
>NW_012130120.1:1765744-1770636 GCF_000143395.1 Atta cephalotes | reverse complement strand
CTTCTCTCTCTCTCTCTCTCTCTCTCTCTCTCTCTCTCTCTCTTTCTCCTTCTTCACTTTTCCCCCTCCTTCTCCTTATCCCTTGATAAAGTGCGTGCGCGAGTATGAGGCGTGCATGCACGCCACGCACGCGCATTCTCATTGCGAGGGAGGAGACCAAAACGCATCAAATAAGAGGTAAAGGGAGAAAGAACACGAGTTTCATTTGCGATATTAATTTGATGTTAATTCTTTATTTTCTTCTTTTTTTCTTTAAATACGTAAATTATAATTCTAAATCAAATATGCATTAAAATAAAAAAATACAGTCTTTATGTATGTTTAAATTAATATAATATATACAAATAAAATATTTATATATGAAAAAATTAAATTAATTTTATAAAAATAAAATTTTATAATAATAAAAATTTACGACATATTTGAGATTAAATGTATTGTATCCATGTATAGGTATAAATTTAAATGTTTAAATATTTCTATATTATCAATATCAGTGAGAAATTTTGGTCGATGATATTAGAAGATCATAAGATTTAAATAGCAAATACATTAGCTTAAATCGAAATATGAGAGAAAGAAAAGAATAGGATGTATAGACATATATCATAAGCCCTTAATTGTATTTTAATTTATTTTCTATTTATCTTATTTCTCCATGATAATTCTCTATTTTGTTACAAAACAAGTTGATTGTTTAAATAAGAAACGCAAGTCTATAAGGAAACTGCGCAGTCATAATGTTTATTTGTGAGAAAATTTTTGATTGAGTTGTTTATATTTAAATACTATACACACAAATAATACTTATTAAAATATTCTTAAATGGAAAAGAATAGACGCTACGAATCCATTTCAGCGAGCAAGACTTTTGTTTTATAGTAATGTCATTGTGTCTTTATCGATTCTTAATCGAGTTGAATAAATTAATTATTACTTGTCACTGAAAAAATACATATAATAAAAAATAGATGATACATGAATAGAAAACTTAGGATAGAAATGGCTGTTGACGTGTATACTCTCACCAAGGAGAACCAACGGAAGCCATTTGTTGAACAAAGGATTCTATGTTGATCTATTGCGCCAAGCAATTAACCTTACCCGTTTGTCGGCCTCTTTGTAAGGTTTCCAAGACAGTAGTGTACTTCCGAAGTTTGATTCAAGCCATTTGTGAATTTCGCGCAACACAAAGACATTAATTACGGTAGAAATTAATTGTTGAGAATCAATTGTAGTTTGATTTACATATTTTAATACTCTAGTCGATTGTATTTTATATAGATATACATACATATGTAAGTTATTTTGAAGTTGTAGAAAAGCATAATGTACCTACAGTGATGCAAAGTGATAGAAGACTGAAAATCAAAAATATTTGATTTATATGTCTCAATCATTTTCATACAATACAGATTTATTATATGAGACATATAACAGAAGTAAACATTCAAATATGCATATATTTAAACAAGTAAATTTTAGTAAAATTTTTTGAAAACTAAACATGTTGATACATGACGAAGACAATTTGATCTGCCTGAACACTGTTCGAACTGCAGCGATTTTCTTTCAATTACAATACACGAACGCGTCTGAATGAACATTTCTGCGGGAATTCTGAAGAAACAATTACCTAAACGAAGTTAATTGAAGCCATTCAAGATCATGGTGAGCGAGTCGGTGTCGGTTGGTGCGACGTACTAGAGGACACCGTTAGGCCGTAAACTGCGTTTCGCCGAGTTTATTCGATATAAACGAGTGACCACCGCGCATTGGACTTGTAATAAAGCTGCTGAATGAAGCACATAGGAGCATTTCTTGTACGTGCTTGTCGCGCCTCCATCCAGTATGATACACTTCCGGTTGTCATTATTCAATCTTTCCCTTCACTCTTCTAATCGATTTTAGATAAATTTTAGACTATATTTGAAAATAATTGGAAAGATTGAATATAATTTTGTCCGAACTCTACACAATTGTGTAGATGTTTAATATTATCAAAAATGAAAAAATTTATAGCAAATCTGAAAATAAAATTGTTATTTTTACAAGAACAAAGTTCATAATCACTTAGAAATTCATAAAATTCTTCTTTGAAGGAATACAAATTTATGTATACAAACATTCATTGTTATTCAAAACTTATATTAGAATGCTTTTAAATCTCGTGCATTTAATCTTGTTCGAGGAATCGATAAGTGTCTGTCGATAAGACTGTATTATTGTCAGTCCTTGTGACAATGTAATTTCTGCAATTTCTTTCTTATATTTCTCTATTTCAGTTTTCTAATCTTACACGCAACAGTAACACAAAAGGGAACCATTGTTGTCGATCTTGCCTCAATACCTTTTCCTTTCATTAATTTTTTTTCACTTCTACATTTATTCCTGTGTTGTCTTCGTGCAATGCCTTGCGACCTCGTTGTCATGTGAGACACCGACCATTCATTCATTCATTCACCCATTGGACTGGCGTTCATTCATTCATTCGTTTAACACTTTTGTGCCACGCGGAGATACGGGCCTTCTGTCATAGCGCTATGCGTCTGGGAACCTCTTTAACTGTTTTGTATAACATGATTAGTCTGAATACGCGTATCTCGAGCTGACACCGACGAATGATAGAACTTTAAATAACTTTTTTTAATTGTTTTTATTTGTCAGCCATAAAAATATGCAATCCTAGAATCTTAGATAGAATCTGAAATTACTCTTAATAATAAATAATTTGTTAAATCGACTTTTTTCTTTATAAATTTGCTTAACGTTAATACATATTTAAAGAATTGCAAAGGATTTTGAAAATGATTTTGTATTGAGATATATTTAACTTTTTAAACAAATGTAAATTTTTAAAAGGTTAAGAGAAGGATATGTTATAATATAGGATGATAAAGGAAAAGAAAGTGTAGACGATAAGGCCTAGAAAAATAACTTGTCAGGAACAACTTGAGTGTTATCAAGCTGGTTTAGCTATTTTCAAGAAGGTTGAATCAATATGCTGCTTTCGCAAGAGTTATCTTACAATAGCCCGACGTTCAAATATTAATGTATACCTGGACATTGATTCATATTATGACGTACGATCTTAAAGTACATGTAGACAGTAAGTTATAATCATGGTTGGTCGATATGTAGACATATACATTTAAATTTCATACGACATTATGTAGCGTCGTGAGTTTATATACAGTTGTAGATAAAATCGCCCCATTTCTCTTATTCAAATATAATGTCAATCACTATTTTAATTTAATAAAAGTTTCAGCTACTACTGCAAATATCTACTGAATGTTTTATGTCTATTTATGTCTATTTATGTTTATATACATTATACATACTATTGCATCAATACTAGTAGATATTACTGATTATTCACATTTAAAGATAATAAAACATTCTTTTCTAGTTACTTTATGACTAAATACTTATTTTTCAATTGATTTTATAAGTACGCTTTAATACAGTTTTAAGCTGTAATGTTGGTATGCTCGAAGCATATATATAAGCGCGTGTCATTATTTAACTTCAATTGCGTGTATACATTATATTGTATTTATTATTGTGCGCAAACGTATGTATGAATTAAGTATTACAGCAAATTTCTCTCTCTTTACGTTACTGTTATTCCTTCAACTGTTAAATTATCGTCGCGTTTATTATCTCTTATACGTCGCGTTATGCATCCTCTTCGGGCGAGACTGTAAACGCTTATAACAATTCGGTCAGTAACGCGTAGGTGTTTCCGCGAGTAAAGCCAAGCGTGGTCGAAAGCCCGCAAAGTAGTTCAAGTCGAGGAGAGCCAATAGCGAGCGCGTAATCGTTGACAGCATATGTGAGGAGGTGGTGAAAAGGCATACGCGGCATTGCGTCGCAGCATCTCTTTAACTCTTCCTCTGCGCTTAAATAAATTAAACGAGTCATCGCGCGACAAGTAGACTCGATGTTACTTATCATAGGTACGTGTCTTACGTCACTTGCGCGCGTGGCCGAAGAGAGCTACAACTTCGTTTTCTATCCTTGAATCTTGTTCAAAATTAGCCGCAATCAAAGTGCCACGTCAACATTCCCCTCTTTGCTCTCTGTTTAATAGTGACGGCGTTTCTTCTTATCCTCCTCTCATTCATGATAGAGGAATTGGCGAGACTTCCGTCGCAAATCATCAACCTGATGATGAACTCGGTGAGTCAGTCGAGAACGAGTAACGCTCGAAAAAAATTCGGTCACCATGAAATCAACTTCCTTTCAAGCAAATGGAGGAGAACACCTTCCGTAATCATAAATAAATGTCTAACTTCAATTTTTTTATTACAACGTGTAGCTATTATGTAAAATTGTGCTTTACATAAATTTGTAATAAGCTCTGCAAGATTTTTTTTTTTAAGATATATTAATGATTTCCTATTTTTGTGCACTGAATTCGAATGTGGTTACAGAATTTGCGTAGCACATCAAGTTTTCAAGATATACATATATGTAAATTTGGTTTTATATTGAAAAAAATGACTTTTTTGGTCATTTTCATGGCTGTATTAAAAAAATCACCAAAGTTTTATCAAAATTTTACGTCATCGTAAAGTATTATTCTTTCCATTCAAAATCCATTTTGAATTGATAATCACATTAAATATTGAGAATTTTCTCTTGTAACAATCATAGTTTTTTATGCGCTGAATTTTCCCTTAGAATACATCTAATAATATGATTTTCAAGACATAGGCTAAATATTTTAAAAGAAATCATTGAACCATGAACAACATCTAATTATTATGACAGAGTGATTAGTGTTAAAAATCAAAAAGTTAGCTAATCTCTAAAAAGCTATATCTCAAATAAATTAAGATAAAATCGATATATATATATATATATATATATATATATATTATACG
>NW_012130120.1:1758177-1762416 GCF_000143395.1 Atta cephalotes | reverse complement strand
AAAAGTTTACCGGTACATTTATTTTCCTTGACATTTATATATATATATATACATACATATATATATACATATATATATATATATACATATGTGTGTGTTTCTCACAGGCATTTATTCTTCTTATCGAGATCTCAGCTCTATATACATATATGTATAATGTTTGTAATATTTTTAGCAACAATAATTTTTATATGTACACGTTGTAATAACAGGCTGTGAATGACTATCTATAAATCGGGCTATAATTATCGATTAATCAATGCTGTACATACTAGGACCACAAAAGAGAGATCACAAGTAAAATTTTATCTATATGTATAACTATATATATTTATAAGTCACATTATACTATTCTTGTTTCTGTATCTCGCAAGTTGTTGAGATTCAATCTCAAGATTCACATTTTGATAATGTTCTATCGATGTATGTTGCCATTTAACATGATATGATGTATTTACAAAAGAAGCAATGTATCGTGTACGAGAAAAAATATATACAAATTCAAGGAGACGAATTCAAGTACAAATTGACCGCGCAATTATTGACAATTATACAAATTGAGTACAATCACTGGTATTAGCATCAAGAATACTGTAATCGCAAAAGGATTTAATCCTTTAAATACTATATACTATTTAACGATTAATTAATTATCGATTAATTTTAAATTCCTCTCGAGAAATAGATTTCTCATATAAGTATAGCTATAACTTTGTTGCGAAACAGTTTACGCTGTCAAAGAAAAAAAGAAATTATAAACTTGAGAAAAAATTTAGTCCAGCTAAATTCATCAAGAGTTTCAATGACTACATTTATATCTATAAGATTTGTCAAAATGACAGAATTTTTACATGCAGGGAGTATGAGATCGTGCTGCACTTCTCGGAGATGGGCGTGTTTGAAGATTACGATTAGATCGCAATTCAGCTTTGTCGGCCAGTGAGAACCGTGATGGGCTTTAGAAGGAGTTGCGGCGGACTGTGAGGAAGCGGTCTCGACGGCTGGACAGAATTGCAGACGGTAACTGGTGGCGAATGCGGAGCCATTGGTTCCGGACTACTTCCAGGCGAAGCCGTACTAGAGGGAGGTTGACTTAGAACTTGAGGTGTTTGACCGAGATGATATCTGGATTGCTGATGGAATATCGACGCTGGTATTGGTGGAATCGTAATAGATCGTAGAGTACTATAAAAATCCTGATAAGGATTTCCCGTAGGCGAGATTCCAGACGTCGGAATGCTGATGCCGCCGGGATATCCAGTAGGTGCTTGCAATAACCTTTCCACGGAGAACGCTCCATGAGTCGGAGGTGCCGCCGTTGCTGGGAGAGGTTGCGGTTTGCAAGGCAAGCTTGTAGCCGATGATGTAGTCGCGCCTGGCAGCAAACTGGCCGGATACCCGGCGGGGGTGGTATAAGAGCCGGCGGTCACTGGAGGATACGCAACGGCGCGATGAAGACAAAGCGACGAAGGTAGAGCGTAGAGCGACGTCGGCCATCCTGGCGGTGCGTAAGGTGACGGATAAAGGCCGCCGAGTACCACGCTTCTTTTGAAGGCCGCCAGTCGGGATCTGGAAGCTGCCGTAGTTCTACGCCGAAGTTTTCCCGTAGCACCTCCGATGAACACATCCTCGGAGCTTGGGTCCAGCATCCAGTAATTGCCTTTTCCTGGATCGTCATAGTGGCGAGGTACCTTGACGAAACACTTATTCAGAGACAGATTGTGCCGAATGGAATTCTGCCAGCCTTGCTTATTATTTTCATAGTATGGAAAGTGGCGCATTATGTACTCATAAATGCCGTTCAGAGTAAGTCGCTTTTCGGGACTTTGTCGGATAGCCATCATGATCAGCGCGTTATAGCTGTATGGCGGTTTCTCCGCCTTCTTTTTATCCTCTGCCTGTTCTTTCGAATCCTTTTGGCTTATCGGGCTAACGGATGTTGCGCTCGTGGAACAATCCAAGGGTGGCGTTTCCGCACCACCACCGGTAACATCGAGATCACTACAATCATCGCTGTCGTCGGCAGGACCTATGTCGGACAAATCCGACTGGCTGACCGACGGCGCGGGAGTCCCGGCACACGCTTCAGGCAAGATACTGCGGATACTAAAGTTACTCTTCAGGGCAGCCCGTGGCGGCGGCGAAGCTGTCACGGTATGCTGCTCGCCCGAACCCTCCATATTCACCATATTTCGAACGCCGTTTTTTAGCTATAACACCGTATTCCGCTCTCGCACACTTCCAAATCAATTGATGCACACGCAATCGCACCGTATCTCGTCACATGTATACGTTCACTCAATTTCTATTTCGTTTCTACATTTTCTCCTTGTTCAACTACACAACACATCCCGAAAAATTTCGCGTTTCCTTTCTTTCTCCTTTGTTTTATTTCTTTCTCTTTTACGCACACCGTTTGTTAATTATGCTCGAGCCCTATCTCTTTTCAGCTCTGCGAGCAACGTGAACGTTAAGCAACGCTCCCACCGAGAAGCCGCGCGTTTCTGACCATTTCTCCCCGCCACGGATACTATTTATACCTGGCGTTTGGATACGCCCACTAGTAACGACGCGACGTACCTCGAGGGGCTCGCTGACCAATCGTGATGGTAGCGCGCTGGCAATACCGCTAGACCCCACTACGGTGTTTGCATCCAATGTTTGACAGCAAACAATGTCAGCGATGCGGAGCCACGGCGAAGGCTGGTTGAGATTTCGGAGGTGGCAGCCGGCAGCCGGCAGCAAGCTCGCGGAGCTGCGAGGCGCAAGCGGACCCGGAGCGATCGCGCAGCATAGTGGGGAGCGCAGCCGCAACTAAACGTGCATCCCCGCGTATGCAAACAAATAATCCAATGCGTTATACTCGCGTCTCTACGCCCTCCTACAGGATTGGCACGTTCTTACACGTCGAGCACTGTGAGAGTGTAGCGCGTAGAATTGGCATGGCATGGGGAAAGATATGTGTATGGCACAATTGTATTTGTATTCTTCACGGCAGCCGAAACTTGCTTCAATTTTCATAGCGAATATGGAGATGATGGGGATGCTTGTTGCAGAACATCGTTTGTACACCTGGCGTCACCGACTTCATTTTCGACTTGAATGTTTGTCAACTGACAATGAGAGACGTGCTAACAAACTTGAGATTTTGCACGAAACAAATACTATTTTTATATTTTTATATTTTTATATTTTTATATTTTTATATTATAATGTATTTATAAGATTTATATAAGTTGTTAGATTATCTATTATTATACAAATTTTTCATATTTTATTTTCTTTCGTATTTTATTTCTCTCCTTCTGTTAGTTGGTAAGTTTTTGTTTTGTAGACATCTATTTTATCTTGAAGAAAGATAAAATGAGAATACAAATTTACTATTTAATACTAATAATGATCCAAATAATTATTAACAAGTACATTGAGAGAAGAAGATACTTACAAATTTATTTGTGAGAAATATATTTATTTTACTCAAATAAATATTTACTCAAATACAGCAAAATAAAATTTTACTTCTAGTAAATAAGTCATCTAATTATTTTTTTACAATTAATGAAATATATTTCACAGAAATACATTTCGTCATCATAATCAAATTTTTTTATAATCAATAAATATCGAAGAAACAGTCTTATTATAAGTATTATTTACTTCGCAATACTTTGACATTTTTCTCTCAGTGCAGTAAGAAACAAGCATCATCATCATTCAAGTTCAAGACAATGAAGTCTACTTATACTCGCGGGAAAATTATACGATCTTCTTTAAAGAAAAATATTTCCTTCTTACGAGTAATACTATTCTTTGGGCAGTCTGAGATTTGGTTCATGTAAGATTTTTTGTATTTGCAATATAGAATCACGTAGAAAACGTATTATGTATTGAGGGAGTCATTCAAAATATAGTGAATCCTTATTTTTCAATGAAAATCGGAAAATCTCAAAATATCGTATAAGCATACGTACATCTAAAATATCGCATAAGCATAAATTGAGTGGATATAACCAATTCTAATGTTTTTTCGTCCTTCTTCGTGATCTTAAAAGAAAAATTTTCTTTTTTTATTAAATATAAAGTATTCTCCATACGAATTTTACATCACTTAATGTAATATACATATATTATATTATTCGATATAAAATTGGTATAAGATTTGTATAACATAGTATAGTACATAATTTTAGATAGTTAAAATGTGAATGAGAGAGAGAGAGAGAAAGAGGGAGAGGGAGA
>NW_012130120.1:1752376-1756542 GCF_000143395.1 Atta cephalotes | reverse complement strand
TACACACACACACACACACACACACACACACACACACACACACACACACACATATATAAAATGTACACATATATTGGGTTGTCCGGAAAGTTCGTGCTGACTAACCTATATAATTTAATAAATGTATACTAAAATTATATTTTCTGCGTTTCAATTTTCCTTCAACATCGGCACGAACTTTCCGGACAACCTAATATATGTTGTATATAGCCTTTATCGTTTTCACATAAAAGGATGATAGATTTCTGTGCCGAAGGAACAGGTTATTATGACTAAGTAAGTTAAGATGACTAAGCTTTAAATGGAACCATAAATATTCTTTTGACTTTATGCGTAACAGGATTAACAAAAAATATTTATTCTGTAGAAAATTGCTTGTTGTGATTTCTTGCGGTTTTTTTTGTGTATTTGTAAATACATACCTATGGGACTTATTATTAGCTGAATAATAGCTCTTTCCGAAAAAAAATTCTTTTTAACCGGAATTTTATTGTTATTCATTCTTTAAAATTGCCAATTTTTGTATAAAAAAATGTTAATTTTTTTCAAAGCATTCGATTTTACTGATGCGAAGTTTTTATCCTTATATCCTTATATACATTATTAAAATTTAGTCAAAACATCGTTTTCAGAATATGTTCTTCATAAAATAATTAATAATCGAAAAATGATTTTGTTGTAAAATATGTAAAAATGATTTTGAAATTACTTAATTATATTTATTCCATAAATTTGAAACTTTGATGTATAAAGTAAATGTATTGATCTCACATCTAAATTAATATTACCTTAAATGTAACATTGGCATTTGTGTGCGTAAATGTTAGTTTAATATAATAAAGTAGATATGTATTTTTAAAGTGATGAACAAAAATCAAATAGAAAATTGTTCGAACTTTTCGCCGCGATAAAAATGATTTTTGACAATAGTAAAGAATTAATGTTACGTAACAAAAATATTTTTAAAAAATAGGATAGGTATAATATAATAAAAAAGTACACGAACATATTAAACAGCACTATAGATAATTGAGATAAAATTTTTATTTCAGATTCTCGAAAAGATTATAGATATCGCTTGATATTAAGAAGTAAATGTTGTCATTATTATATATTATTGTATAAAAAAATTATTGTATAAAATATATTATTGTATAAAAAAAATGCGTGATTCGTTATTCATATATCTAACTCTGTCTTCATATGTCATACGTATGATACGTTATTTTTTAAATTGTGAATCCATATTCAGAAAAAAGATGAAAAATATAATTTAAAAGCAATTTGTTTATTGTTTAGAAAATGATAAAATTGTTGAAAAATACATTTATTTTTCATTTATTTTTGAAAAAAATAAAAAAACATTTTTTAAGGTTTTCTCTAAAAATGTATAGACTTCATGTTTGCATAAGTGGTATCAATCTATCTACGAGGATCGTCTGAAAAGTTTTGAGTCTCAACATGAAAATGACATTATTAATCAAAATTCATTTTGGGACTATAATTGTATGTTTTTGAAAGATACCTGTGAAATTTGAAATTGAATTATTTTGGACTCAGTTATTATTTGACAGTCTGTATCAGTGTTTTTGTTTGATGAAAATCTCTATCTTCCGAGCTAAACTTTGAGCCTAGGAAACAAGAAAAAATCGTTGGGAACCAAATCTGATGAATAATCAGGAGTAGTAATCAATCAATACGAATTCGTAAATTTTTGTCATGGCGACTGACAATATTCGATTTTTGTCATTTTTACAAAAACATTGACATCGACTGGCAGAAATGACTGTTAAACAACAACTGAGCCAAAGTAGCTGCAATTTTCACATTATCTTCCAAAGCATGTACGATTGTAGTACTAAAATGATTTTGATGAATAATGACATCTTCATGTTGAGTGAGGCTCAAAACTTTTCAGACGACCTATGTAGAATTATAATCAATATGGTTACAACGACGAAGAGGATGAATCTGTGGGGGTGCATTCGAATGAAGGGAGCAAAAGGCACGTGACAAACGTGAACCATGAAAAAGGAAAGACCGAAAAGAAGGTTACCGTAGATTCGCCAAGACAGGACATCGGCAAAAAGCAAAAGGCATTCTTTGAATCGCGGATGACATCTTTATATGTGTTGTTCGGCTCCCTATCGTGAAAATGTCGTCACCCCATGGCGATTCATAAATTTAGTTGCATTCCACCGCTCTTCTTCAAAGTATTTCCATATTACCATAGCTAATTCAACAAAAGTTACAAATAAGATAAATGTGAATTGATTTAGATTATTAGAATAACATGAACCATTTCATGAAGATTATATAATAATATATAGAATAAAGCGGAACTGTGTTGAGGGCATAAAATTGGAACATGCAAATATCTCAATAATCGAAACGATATATGTATAGAACATGACTATATCTGTGTGAGAAAATGCAGAGATGAAGAATACTGCGCTAAATACGTCAATCTGCGTTCAGTCGTTAATTGACATATGATTTTTTTTTAGAGACATCAGATATCTAATCATGGTCAGCATAGGTATAATTTTTAATTTTTTCTTTTAATTTCAATATGTGTAATTTCTATTTCAATATGTCTATAAATTATAATCAATTAATCATTTTATATGAACAGTATACCTACATGGAGAGAATTTTTTTTTAATTTACCCTGAAAATATGGTAGTAGGGTGTGATACAATATAATATTTTAAAGATTTTTTTACTATGCACTTCGGTAAAATTAATCAAACTTATTTTATATTTTATTGTAGTTTTATTAATGAATGAGAGAGATTTACATTAAAATTCTTCGAAATACAATGTGCCCATGGTTATCATATTTTCAGAGTAAATTCTAAGAAAAAATTCTCTCCGTGTATTTAGTATTGTATAGCGTTTTAATTGATGTTTATTCTCTAATGTTTTATTAGAATTTTTAACTTCTGTGTAGGGAAACCATGATTATTAATTTAAGAAAACGACATCTCGTACATGATATAATGTAATGGAGAATCGGTCATACTCAAACCTAAAAAAGCTATTGAACAGTAAGTACCGACGAAAATTTATGTATTAATGTATTAAGAAGTGAATCTTACTTCTTCTAAGAAAGCGAATTTATAAGCAAACTGACATGTTAACAATTTCTATGTCACCGACATAGTTTTTAAAATTGATGCCATGCAATAAATGTAATTTAATAATTTAAAATTGTTGAAGATATACTGAGCAGATATAAAGGTCGAAACGTTTATTTTTATTATACAAAACAAATTATCATAAAGATTGTTTTGGCAAAAGACTTTATGTTGACTTTCATACTATTACTTATTATTGATTTAGTCATAAAGTCTTAATCCAGTAAACGAGAATGGATTAAAAGAGAATTGAAATTTTTTTTTATCCGAATTTTTTTTATCCGCGTATTTTAAATAGCGAATACTTTTTTTTGGATTTAATTGAATTCAATTGGATGCAATTGGATTGAAAAATGCATTTCCTATTCAAAATTTTGAATTGAACAGTATTCGCAACAGTATTGCAGAAAAAGCTAATATTATTTTTAGATTGAAAGGCATAGAGATATGCTCCAATTTCTATAAATGAATAAAAATGCATTCAGGATTGAAAATCATTCATTTGAATTCGTGAATCAATATTTCTGAAAATCTGAATCCATTTCAATTCATTATTCTCGTTTGCTGGATAGTTATTTTACGCTTTTTTGTTTCGAAATTAACATTATTAGGTCAAATTATGTCAAATTTATATCGAATAATATTACTAAAATCATATCGTTTTTTAAATTCTGCTAAATAATGTTCGTAGTTACGATGTGTAACTTTTATATTTTAATTATTGACGACATATGAAGTGATTGTTACACGTTTTTTAATTTCACAAATTTTTCAAACCCACATTGAAGATGATCCAATAATAAGAATCGAAACGTCTGTAATTATATTTCATTTCGAATATATGGTTTTACACACCAACAACCTGTGCTGGATCACATTGGCTTTCTATCTTCCTACGATTTATTTTTTGTTTAATTTTTGTTAATTAAAGCAGAGAGGGAAGGAGAGAGAGAGAGAGAGAGAGAGAGAGAGAGAGAGAGAGAGAGAGAGAGNGCGNGTGTGTGNGTGGTGTCGTGTGTGTGTGTG
>NW_012130120.1:1743638-1748790 GCF_000143395.1 Atta cephalotes | reverse complement strand
AGAGTGATCATACTTTCTAAAATTTTTGGAGTAGAATCTAATTCTAAAGAGTGATAAATGAACTAGTGTTCAAACAGAATGACTCAACTATCAATTTAAAAAAATGAGATTTCATTCTTCAGAATTAGATTTGAAAATTTTAGAGAGTAAGAATTTAGACTTTTAACCTATACAGATTACGACAGTATTATATATAAGTATTAACATAAGTATTACATAAATATTAACATATTACTAATGAGTTCGGTCTGTGGGCCACACTAGACACTTAACTTTGATAAAGATGATTGACAGACAAAGCGCTTAAAAAAAGATAACTTGTTGAGGCTATTGACTCTAATGCAGCCTTGATGAAAGAAAGGCAATATTTGCACGCACAAAAGATGGATCATAGACTGTCGTCCGACTAACTGATTCAATTCATTTAATGTCCGGCAACTTCTGCGTATTCGATCACAGACAATGCCACTCTCACTATTTCTGAACAATCAGCTAGTAAATAATAGACCGTTTTAAACAAAATATTAAATTATTTTTTAATTTTAAATTCTATTTAACATCCATTAATTTTCTTATAAAAATTATTAGAATCAAACATTAAATTGCTGTATATAAATATAACATAGTGCGTTTATTTATTAACTTGCCCCATCGCTTAAATAAGGAAACATTAAAAATAATTAAAAAGATAATTTTTGCATTACTTATTTTAGAAAGTCAAGTTGGAATGTAAAAAAATTGCTTATATACAATTACACATTACGAGTATATAAAATTATATATGAGCAATTTTTTTTTAATTATCCCTTTTAAAAAGGAAAATTATTCCTTTAATTATTTTTGATGTTTTCTCATTATTATTAGCATTATTATAGGCAACAAGGCAACAAGCAATGATAATCCAATGCATCGAAAAATTGTTTTTATTGCCTGTATCACGTTTTTTATCCCATGTACATTTGCAGTAGTAAGTTTGATTAGTATATAGAATTATATATCGAATTTATATCCCGGAACTCTGATTGAATGGCTCGTTATTATTCCCTGTTCCCTGTTTCTATCGTCTGTGCTTTTCATTGTGTTTCCACCTTAATATACGCATATGTAGAATAAATAATAAAAATGCTGAATTATGATATGGTTATTATTATACAATATAATTTCTGATTTGATCGGACTACTTGATTCGAGCGTATTATCGTTACTCATGCAGAAAGCATTGTATAGCGCAGGTGGTGGTATCTTAACGAGCCTTGTTAACCATTCTTCCTGTTAATTCTCAGCAAGACATTCAGCGTTATCAAACGATGTAATAGAGTATATCAATATATCGAAATAATAAAGTACCATTTCAATTTTAATTTCATCCTGTTTTCATTAATTTGCTACATAAAACATGTTTCGCGTAGGTATAAGGAAAATATTGAAGTCGAAGATCGCAACTGCGTAAGATGATATAAAAATGTTACCTCTAAGGCAATGATCCGATTTCCCTTGCTTATGTATATATACGTGCAATATAAATCTAGCAGCTTTAGAAGGCTGAGCTATAAGGTTTCGCCTTACGCAGGTCGGAGGCGTCGATAATTGGCGTTCGGTTACATCGATAAAGGGATAGTGTAACGTGGGTTTTTTTGCAGGTTATGTCCATCGTCACGCTCGCGATCGGTATCAATATTTATAGCGTATCATTAATTTTAGATTGGATCAGTTTTACTTCGACATTCGAGATTTTTCCTTAATTAATGTGTACTTGATAAAATAAAAAAAATTTATTATATTTTATAATAACTAAATATTATAAAAATAATGTCATGTTTTTTTACAAAAGTTATTACATATTGCTTTAATTATATTGTATGTTTGCATGCGCATATATATACATGCGCGTGATACATGCGCAAAATTTTTCATATTAATTGCCAATTTATAATGAAATAAATCCGTATTGATTCACATAATTTTATCACAAAATGTTGGTGAATCGAATATATGAGAAATCATATACTTATATATAATGTGTTTTGAAAAGAAATCCAGATATGTATCAATGATTGATATGTATGGTTCAGTTTATTTTATTTTCTCATGACACACATACACATACACATTAATATTATCTCTACCGTATTTCAGAAGCTAACAAACGATTCAAAAGCGAAGTTACCAATGATTATCGGAGTAGTGTGTTTTTGTAACAACTGTAAGGGTCTTTAGACGATCTCGTCATCTGATACGTATACGTATAGTAGATGATATTCCAAGAAATCTGTTCTTCTTCATGCACTTCGGCACAACGAAGCACTGTCTTCGATATCCTGAGCGTTAATTAATAAGTACGATTAATGCGTGAAGAGAAAGACATAGAAATTATTTTATTGCTAAATTTTGTATACATATGTCAATAAGGTTAATTTTATGGCATAAATTTTTATGAAGCACCGTTTTATTTAATAAGGACCTTATTTTACTGAATAACAATCTTAATTTTATAATTTTAGTTTTATTCAAAATTACGTAAGTTAATTTTTTTCTTTAAACTAACAATAAGTTAAGTTAAAGTTAATGGCCTATAAAATTAACTTAGTTACGTTGAAAGTTGAATGAACAAAAAAATACAAAGAAAATCATAAAAGTGCTCCCTCTGATTTTAATGAGCTTTAAAAGTATTGTTTTCAGAATTGTGTAAGTTAGTATACTTTTTTAACTAAATTAAGTTAAAGTTAATGGCTTATAAGATTAATTTAGTTAAGTTAAAAGTTGATTGAATAAAAAACTGACTCGGTTAAAATTACGTTCAGATTGAATTAAGATTGAATTTATTTAACTTGAATTTATTTAACTTAAGTTAAATAAAAAGTTAATTTTTAAAAACATTATTTTCATTAAATCAGAATATCCTATTTTGTTTTAAAGATTACTTTAAATAACAAAACAGTTATAATATAAATCATCAAATAAATCGAATATTTTATTTGTATATTAAATAAAATAACAAAGATATTTTCCATATAATAAAAAATTGATTTTTTTTAGTATTTGTACGTAGGTATTTTTATATTTTAATATTTATATTAACAACAAAACAAAATTAAAATGTAATTTTTTAATATGTAAATACTCTTTATATCTTAGTATTATGAAATAATAAAATATTTAGTCAATTCATAGAACAAATCTAGAGAAATGAAAAGCTTTAATTTGTAACCTTAATATAATTTTTACAAATAATCTTATTAAAAACTACTTATCAAAAAAATATTTGATGGTTGCAAAATTAAGACTTAAATTTTATTTATTTTCATCTATTTCAGTAAAAAAAGAAAATATTTTAACATCTTGTATATGGTTCAATGCTTCCCTTCGCTATAAAAAAGACTTCCGCAAAGTATTTGCTTTAATCTTAAAAAGTCACAATTCACACCTGCCGATTCGTTCCAACACCTGGAAATTAGAACATCAGCGAAATTCATTCGAAGATGTCCCGTTTACGTGTCGAGCTTTATATCCTTCGCACGCGGCATCTATTACAAGACCCCTGAGGAGTATGGAATGATGGATTCATCCGGAATAGTCAGTGGAGGAGGTATGAGAGCACAACTCCTAGGGCGTGAATACGTGGATGATTGGATAAAGAAGCCACCGATGAGTTGGTTTTGTATGATTTTTGCCTTCTATGAAGTCAGCCGACACAATACCACTGCGAATATGTATCTAAATAGTGTGTGTGTGTGTGTGTGTGTGTGTGTGTGTGTACACATACATACATACATACATATGTATATGTATATATATTATATATCGCTTGCCGATTCTCGAGAATAAGAATCTTTTAGAGATATAACTGACCTCCGATTCAACGAAGGAACAATATCAAGAAGAAACGAATAAAGTCGTCAGGATCACGAATCATGATCAAAGGGGAATAATAGTAAACCAAATAGAGAATCATTTGCTATATGTATTATCATAAAGGTGTCGATTTTTTCGATTTTTATACTAAAAAAGAATCTTAATTTCAAAGAAATATCTCTTTACTCGTATTTAAAAAACTTATTTCTTTAGATCAATAAAAATTTCTTTGAAAATAAGATATATCGTATATATCGTACAATATCTTGAATTATTTCTGTGAAATTAAGATTTTTTTTTCAGTGTAAGCTATTCCAGAATTAAAATGGTATTCCAGAATGAAAAATGGTATTTTTTAAGATATAAATTTTTGTATCTTTACTTATTAATTGTCACGCGTTGCATTATGACTATCATAACAGTGAACTAATTATTCAAATAAATTATTGTGCGCTACCGTTTTTTTTAAAGGCATATTAATTCCAGATTCTTTAGATTTACGCTCGCATATACTTTAACAAAGTGTCTCGAGTCAAGTAGCGATTGGCGACGAGTGTTTTACCGACCATAAGTTAAAAGAGCGACATATAAATAAACTGAAACACTACGGTTTACTGAATACATCTCTAGTTAACAGAATTCACTCGCTTTACCAAGAACATCACATGAATCCTAATGAATAAAATAATTGTACTGTAAGAAAATATTAGTGTTTATACATATAATACGTTGATATACATATTGTGAACAAATTATAAAAGTTGTAAAATTAAATTAATATATGAATAATGAATTTTATGAAACTACAAGAATACGCTTGCGCATGCATAAAATTAAAAATAATAAATGTGAGGATAAAGTTATTCACCGTCCATATACCTATCGTATATATAAGATACATTTCAGATAGACTTTCCTTCGGAAAAACTGTTAAAACCGAAATGTACATTTACTACGTCGATTTTCTACTCCTTTTTCAGTTTTTCTCATACGGAAAAAGGCTTATTCGTTTCACCCTAGCGCTCGCGTGCGCTATCATTTTGTACATGTGAAGACGAAAGCGCGCGTATGCGAAAGCCCGAAAAAATATTCTCCGCCGCGATGTGGGTTTACATTCGTAAGCCATGACTACCGCGGCTGGTGGCAACGGCGGTGGCTCAAAGCGAAGCGCGCGTGTTTGGCTAACATCTCTAAAACAAAGTGTAAACTAACTAGACGTCCATTCGGTGTTTACATAACGCCGAGAAACCGGGAGAGTTGAAGAGAATCGTCACGAGAATAGCGACTCTCTCTCTCTCTC
>NW_012130120.1:1729353-1742965 GCF_000143395.1 Atta cephalotes | reverse complement strand
TCTCTCTCTCTCTCTCTCTCTCTCTCTCTCTCTCCTCCTCTCTCTCTCTCCTCCTCTCTCTCTCTCTCTCTCTCTCTCTCTCTCTCTCTCGGCGTAATAACATTCATGTACTTTTTTATCGCATGTCATTTATGAAAGGTTTGTTTTTCAATGTGTGTGCGTGTGTGTGTGGGTGTGTGTGCGCGCGCGCTACACAGAAAACTGCATTAGAATTTTTCTTCTCGCTTTCGCCAAATATCAAATATATCTATTTCTCGCTTTCAGTACACAAAGAGTGTATGTACACTAGTTCAGCTATAAAATTAGAATAATATGTATGGTTTATGCAATATTTTGATGTACGGTCGTGCAATATTCTTGTTGGATATGCGCGAAGTATTTCCAGCAAGCTTATTTGATCGAAGTACTACATTTAAAGATCTTGAAGCAAAAGTAGATCTAGATTATAAGGATTTAACTTAACTTATAAGGATTTGTTTTATATAATTTGATATATTATAAAGTAATAATAAATAAACTTTGTTGGAAATTAGCTTCTTTAAATATAAAATCCTCATTCACGTGCATATTAAATAACGATGTATATAACCAACATTTGTTTAAAATCAAATCTTATCTTATTTTGACTTATCAAAAATGTATTTTTATTTAAAGCATCAAGTAGTAATTATACTTAAAATTGTACAGCTAGAGAAGCGCAAATATATATTTTATTATTTTTATATTACTTTTATATGAACGGCATTTTGATACAAAATATTGTTATGTCACGAAATCTATCTTTTGAAATTGATAATGATTGCTTTACAAATTAAATTATTTAATCGAAAAAAAATTGTTCACCCAAGATATGCAAGGACCAACATTTTTTATAAAAGAAGAGCTGGTACGTGTCGGTTGGTAGATCGATTAGAAACATCAAAGATTCTTGGAAGCATCGCAGACTGGCGGTATCTGAACGAATGATTTTTGACGAAGAAAGAGTGATCAGACCGGCTTGCCAACGATAAACAAACCGTTTTGGTGGGCAGTCGACTCTTTGATGCTCCGTCGTTGATTAATTCCAGTAGGCTTATCGATGATCCACGATGGCCACCGATCATTTTGCGGCACGATTAGAACGTTAATTTAAGTGCAAATTTATTATTTAATCAATATTCTTTACATTACACAAACCGCTTTAGATTACAAACATCATAGATGTATTTGTAAGGATTTATGGAAAAATTAGTTAATTCAGAGTCATTCAGAATAAGTTCTATATTACATTATCAAGGCGCTCGATAAGGCAAAAGCAATACGAATCTGCAGTGAAGACACAATTGATTTAATACTTTTTCTTATTTATGTAAGACAATTATTCTCGCATATGTCAATACTCACTTTTTCTCAAGAATTATATCATTTTTGCAAAAAAAATGTTTTATTGATATCAATTAATTATATTAATTTTTTGTTTTGAAATTTTTGCGTTGGTATATGTAGCTCGCGGTACTGACTTCCTGCTGAGAAGATTTTTGGCCTTCCAACACGCACTGCACAAGCACCCCAAATACTTGTCCATTCTGGCCAGATAATCAGTCCTCTCCTGGTCACCATTATACCTACTGAAGACGCCCTGGCTTGCGATCGACATTTGGTTTGAAGATTGCGCGACAAACCTTCTTTTGCTTCTATTCTTCACAGCAGGTATATTTTTTGAAAATCTTTACAAATCATTGTTACAAATCATTGTTTGGGCATTGCATACCTAGGATGTCTGCATTAATAATGTTAGGAATAGCTTTAGAAATTATAGATTTACATCTTTCCAAATAAAGATAGTTTCCAGTTTCAGGTAATCTCATAATGAATTTTTCTTCGGTTCCTGCATATGTTCCCACACATTACACTTTATCCTAGGAACGTCTTTAGAACATAGACTCTCTGGATGTCTTTAAAACATTTCTTAGTGCTGTATGAGTATATATTACACATGTAAATAGTACAAAATTACTTATATTATAAAATTATTTTTACATAGAAGATCATCACATTTGTATTTTTCTACGAAATGATAAAGTGATAATAATAATTTTACAGTTGTACTATATGTATATATGCATATATTGCTACAATTAGTTGCCTATAAGAAATATTGTGTGTTTATACTCAATATTTTATCACTCATGCCTTAACTATGGATTACCGCTTTCCGATTTCCTTTTCAGTCACAGCAGGAAGTAAAGAGACATTGGTTCCGAATGATGAGGGAAGTTGCCTCTTTGTGCTCCGAGACGTTCATGTACCCCGAAATTGCGCATTAACACATTCGACGGGCGTGACCATTCGCTTGATGTCTTTACGAGCTCTTGCTTGCTGGAAACTTCCTTTCTGCATCAGAGACACAGCGGGATCACAAATATATAACTGTAAAAGATAGAAAAATATTTCTCTTTCACTTGGTGTTTGATTATGTTTCAACCTGTTGCACAAAATTCGTTGTAAAATTGCTTTATATTTTGCAACGCATTGTGTCTTAAAAAAAATTTAGATTAGTGGTTAGATTATTTAAATTTATAATTGTTTATTACTCGTAAAATAATGGATTCTACC
Source organism: Atta cephalotes (assembly GCF_000143395.1). Taxonomy (NCBI): domain Eukaryota; kingdom Metazoa; phylum Arthropoda; class Insecta; order Hymenoptera; family Formicidae; genus Atta; species Atta cephalotes. The sequence goes on along the minus strand of NW_012130120.1, from coordinate 1,740,370 downwards.
ATAAAATAGAAACTACTGAAATTGCTTTTCGGAAAAAAAAAACATTTTCACAATTTTGAGACACATGATTATTTGTGCTTAGTAATAATAATAATAATAATAATAATAAGAATAAGAATAAGAATAAGAAGAAGAAGAAGAAGAAGAAGAAGCATATTCTACTAATCTATTTATGTCGCATTATGTGTGTTATATACAAGAAAACATAAGCGAAATAATAAAAATCTAATTTTGATAAAAGGCAAAAGTGATTACAATATTAACTACTTACGCTTTTTATGAGATAAGAAAATTTAAGGTAAAAAGGAATTTTTCTGAGCAAGAGAGATTCGTTGAGTCAATCAAAAGATGTTCAAAGCGAGTTATGTATGCAACTAAGTGATTATAAAATTCTTTTTTTATACACACAATTTCACACGATCCCTTCTATCAAGCGATGATAGATCATTTTCGAGATAAATGTTTCCAAATCATTTATTTTATTTAAGATCATATTTTGCGATTCAAGAAATTAATAGTTATTGAACAACTTATATTAATACGCTTATATAACTTATAATAATAATTGTGGCTGTTGCAAAAACATGTGAGATACAGCTCAGACATAATTCAACTCAATAATGAAATTTATTTATGAAATTTATTAATTTATTTATAAATAGAAATAATAATGAATTAATTCATATTAACAGGTAGTAATGAAATTTTTTGTTAAATTGTATACAGTTTTATTTTCAGAAACTTTCAGAGTGATATATTTTCAGTGATACGTTTTTTTAGGTGTATTGAATAAATGACTCACACACACAATCGTAAATAAAATTTAAACAGGTATTTGACCATTCTTTACGTATTTGCATTTACATTATAACTCTCAAACTGTAGCACAACATTATGATCTTGTGAATCATCGCTAGATTTTTCCAATTATATATTTAATATATTTGTGTGTATGTAGTATGTACAATTGTATATACAAGTAATTTTTCTATTAAGTAACAAAAAAAAAATAAAATGATATTAAGATAAGAAACAGAACTATTTGTTTAATAACTCAACAAATTTGTTAAATAACTCAAACGAAGATCAATTACAGTCAAAATTAAATATTAAGACCGTAACACAGACTCTTGCATAACGCATAATGCATAAGGGAATCAACCATTCTTCTTTTCCAATATGGAATAGGAGGAAAGGAATTCTGATTTCCTTATAACTTACTTTGATAGAAATAAATTGCTGAAATCGCTGAAATCTATGATCAATTGACCCATTTCAGTATAATTCATGCTAAAATGGGTCAATTGACATAGATTTCAGCGATTTCAGCGATTTATTTCCACCAGGGTGCATTATGCGTTATGTAAGAGTCTGTGTTACGGCCAGACTAATACATATATATGTATCTTCTATTTATCAAAATCTTAAAAATAATGGCTTTCTGGCAGGATTTGATACATAGTATACATATATAAATTCACATCAAATTATGTAAGCATCAAAGATCTAGCTTTGACCATTATAGGCTCTATTTTCTATTGATTGTGTATTCGTATGAATAGTCCAATAAGATTCTTATTGATTATCTGAACAAAGTCAAAACTAATTAATAAAGGAGGATAAGAGCCAACGCAAGATTTAAATGCAATTCAAACGATCTATTCAAACGATCTTGTATATCAAAAAATAGACGTTTCGATTTTAAATTAAATCATCTTCAGTACCCGAATAACAATTTAATTTAATTATTAAATTAATAATTTTCTTAAAAAATTTAGTCCTTCTAGTTGCTTTAAATTCTTTAGATTTTTAATAATATCATTAATTGTATAGCTTCATGTTGTCTGTGGAGTGATTTCATTCAACTCCTTCATTATTATTTGAGAAAGCATTTTTATTTTCTAGATTGACTGTCAGTCTTCAGATTTAATTAATTGAATTTAATTACTTAGTATCTCACAAGAATTCCAAATTTTAAATTATGTTATGAATGAATTAAGAAATAGAAAAAGAAAAAGTCAAGAAATAAAATAGTTATGTAAAATTAGAAATCTAAAACCTAAATATGTATAAAAAGAAAGGGAACAATTAATTTTAATTATAAAAATTACTACAGGCGCGCGCGCGCGCGCGCGCGTGTGTGTGTGTGTGTGTGTGTGTGTGAGTGAGAAACTATAAGACCATCAAATAGGTTTTTACAATTTTTTCAATTTTAAATCTTAACTGAGCATTTTCTAAGAGACACAAATTGTCTGTAGTCAATGACTACTACTAATAAATTTCTTTCAAACATGACTATGCACCGATTACTTTTAGTCTTTTAACATAATCAATCTGAAATATTATATATACAATAATCCTCTCAAGTTTAATTATATTTTTAATTAGATGCTACAAGCATGTTAAAATCTGTAAAAAACTTATTGCACATTACAAAAAATATTATTTCGTAAAAATATATCCATCTGAATTTAAAATTTACAGTCAAAATTACTAAGAAAAAGTTTTTTGAAAATTTATCTTTTAACGGCTTCAAAACTGTCGCGTAAGAGGAACTTTTGTTAGACCGGAACCGATATATAACACGCGTGTTCCAAATGTGTTTTACATTTTGTCGTTGACAAATCCCTCCGATCTATAACGTCTTCGTTATGAAGACGACATGGCCCACCTTGTGTAGAAAATGAGACGTCTGTTTCGAGTATAGTCTTTTCAAGCAGATCTTCCAAGCAATGATACATCAAAAAGAATAGAACATTCTTGTAAAGACAGGACATTGGTTCCACATATCTTCCTTTATAGTTCTTAATTTCTTTCGAATAAATGATTCATAAACAAATACAGAATTAGTTTTTTTCATTAAAGTTGAAAGACCACATTACTTAGGATATAGATAATGAATTTTTTAGAAATTGAAAATTGGACTAAAAAATGTTGATTATCAATCAATTTTTTGTCAATTTTGTGATCAATAATTAATCAAATTATAATAAAAAATTAATTAATTCAAATTAATAGATTTATTAAATACCTACAAAATATACAGGGCGTCTAAGATCGTAACAATGTTTAAAAGTAAATTCTTGAGATCATTTCGAGACAAAAATCCTAATACCAAAATATCGAAACTGTAATCGGTTTTGAATTACAAGCATTAAAATTAACAGATCGCCTAAAATTTGTATGTTTAGGAATAATTGATATTTTGCGTTAGCGTTTATCTATCATATCTAAACACGTGAACTTTATATTGATATGATTTGTTAACTTTAAATACTTATAGTTCAATAACTATTACAGCCTCAATATTTTAACATTAGAATTTTTGTGTGAAATTGATCCCAGAAATTTAGTTTTAAACTTTATTACATTTACCGGACACCTAATTAATATATCATATATACGTATATGTATATGTATATATTATATATATACACACACGCGCGCGCGCGCGCGCGCGCGCATGTGTGTGTGTGTGTGTGTGTGTGTGTATGTGTGTGCAAAGTGTCCGGTAGGTTGTGACAAAGCGCTATAGGTAGAGCGGACTAAATTAAATTGAAAAGTCTTCTATCATTTTACAATTTTTGCAACTTTTTTTAGTTACGCAATAAGCAGATTAATGTCTAAAATTGATGCATAAAATAACTTAATGTCTAAAATTGATGCATAAAATAACTTAATGTCTAAAATTGATGCATAAAATAACTTTAAAAGATAGAGATACCTTTAGGAATTCTTTAAGAAACATCTTTAAGATATTTTATTAAAAATTCTGAAAGAAATCTTAGTTGTCCTATACATTGGTTCGCTTATTCGACAATCTTTAGAAATTAATATCTCATAGATTATTGCGAAAATTAAAAAATGATAGAGAACTATTCGACTCATAATTAGTTTAGTCCGCCCTATCCATACGCGAGCGCTTTGTCAAAACTTACCCGGATACCCTGTATATACATATGTATAATTACTAATAATGATAGTTACAAAAATTTTGAATCTTGCAATAAAGAGAAATAATAAAGGAACAGTAAAAACATTTATTTTTATAAAAAAATTAATTTTAATTTTTTTACTTTTGACTATTATCCATTTATAATTTAATTAATTTTCAATAAATGTTAAATATTTTCATGTTAAATATTTTTACAATTAAAAAATACATATTATTAAATTACATAATTACATTAATATAAAAGAGTTGTAGTTCTCTTCTAAGTATGATCGTACTATGAATCATCAATCTTACTTCATTTTGCTGATAAAAACTGATTGGTTACACTTGTTTAGAAATTTGTTATTATATCGTATATACTATTAGATATCAAAGAACAATAGTAACTTAATCTCTCGAATTAAATAATTTTGTTATTTTTAATAAGTTAATTTTTCCATAGGTGTCAAAATGTAGATCAATTTATTTCTATAGTTATTTTTAAAGTAAATCCATATTAACGTATGCATTTAATTTAACGTATGCATTTATTTTTAAAGTAAATCTATATTAACGTATGCATTTAATAAATAATAAACTAAATTCGAGTAAAATATTTTATATATATATATATTTTTTTTTGAGTTAAATTAAATTAATTTTAACTTCATTGTTATAGTTAAATTGACACATTGAATAAGAGCAGTGGCGACCTATAGAAATAATTCAAATTGATATAATTTGACATTGGTATAATTTGAATTAACAGTGTATGAAAGAATAAAAGAAAAGAGGATAAGAAAAGATAAAAATATACGGCCAGTTTTTGTTTTTAGAATAAACACATTTTGATATAAATACACGAAACGGAAACTAATTAGTTTGTACAAGTCAATTTAAAAATCCGGAATTTAACACGCCTCAGTATCTTTCTTTTATATTGCATATATGTTTTTCTTGACTAATTGCCATGTGATTCTCATTTAATCTGCCACACAGAAAAAATGTACATGTTATTTTTATACAGTTTGATATTTTTACCGCAATAGCGAATTTAATGTATTCCGCCATTTCTCTTTATACATATTATTATCATGTTACAAAAAATTTTTTAAGATAAAACATCTCGAAATAAAAAATAGATTTTTTAATGTTAGTTATTTCTAGACTTATATATATATAAGGATGTACCGGAAATTAAAAAACATTCGGTATTATCCGATTGAATAGCTGAATATCATTGGTGTCCGGTAATATACATATATCTGGCTGAAATTTTGTATTAAAAGTTAACGTTATTAAATGGAGAATTTTATTCTTTTCAGCTAAACTTCTTGCATAGCTCACCTCTTTTCTTTTTACGTCAGGAAGATAAAAAAACTTTAAACTGAAAAGAAATTCAGCTACATTGAAGGAGCCCAATATCAACAGCATCAGCTAATGGCTGCGTTCAACAGAGAAAACTAATCAGTTAGTGCTTAGTGATTTTTTAATATTGTTTCTATACACGTAGATTCAACTAGAAGAATTAAAGATAAGAATTAATCATACATATTGTAAAGAATCATTAAGTGCTAACTGATTAGTTTTCTCTGCTGAACGCAGCCATTCTATTTTTAATTAATCATAAAACAAAAACAGGGTATGATACAGAATATGATTCAATATGTACGCTGATAACACGTTCACTATTAAAAAGAACAAATTTAAAGACTCTGTTGTAATGTTGTGTGATTGTGTGAACAGTAAATCTATGAATACACTCTCTATTGTTAAGTTCATTAACTGCTGTACATTTATATAAATTAGTATACTTACTTTAGTATACTTTAGTATACTTACAATTAGCGACGGACAATCGCTAAGTGTACTTAAGATTGAATTATTGAAATAAAGTTCAAGTATTTGTGAAGTGCAAGCGCATATACTCTGTTACTTGATTTATTTGTAAATTTTTCAAGAACATTTAATGGGTTAACGGTCCGCTTTCGTTTGTCCGCGTCTCCGACGCATGCTTATGCTGCGCACACAGGCCACGCGCGGAGCTTTACACCCTCGCACAATGCGAGTCTCGGCCTCGTTAAGGGGATCAGCTGCGTGGCATTGTCGCCACTAACAAGCACTAAATAGAGTACCGAGTGAAATCGTGTAGATGCACGGTGTGCCCACACAGAGACAGTCCATTGCACTGTCCATACAAATAATACGTCGAACACATCTACACGTATACATATGCAAAATTGTGCACGCATGCGCCCGCACAGAGTTCCACTATAATATGCGGCCGTACTGTTTTCGTGAATCGTTGCAAACATTATGATTAGTACAATTGAATGAAAGAACTAAGAGACATTATTGCACATTGTCAATTAATTATGCAAAGAAAATCTGGTAATCTCGCTCTAGGTAACGATAGTCATACATTGATGACTATGAAAACATGATACACGTGAGTGCCTAGCCCCGCAGTTCTCGCATTGTGCTGTCTGTTAAACGGGGGAAAAAGGCGAGAGGTATGTAACTGCGAAAAGGAACGACGGGGTGTCTCAGGGATGTAGCCCTGCAGTTACATTATATACATATACGATTTATATGAGGGGTAGCGGAATCGGAGTGAGAGACGGACAGTTGTTAAGTTGTCCGACAGATGTCTCACTATGTGAATCTACTGTCTGTCCCCCCTCTCCCCCCTGCCGCGGACTCGTATTTTCACATTTCGAAATCCAATTCCGCGCTTGTACGGGGTTACATCAGTGGTACAGCACGATACGCACAATTTCGCGATAATGATCCCCCGGATGGGAGGTCTGTCTCGTGTTGTAATTGACCCGAAGAGGGGTGACGGATCCGACTTTTACGCCTCCCTTTCTCCTTCGCGACAGCTTTTGTCGGAGCGGCACGTCCGCATTTTTTATCGTGATAATGAGGTATTCCAAATGTTATCGTAATCGGTCAATCTCGTTTCTATCGCTTGAGAGTCTCGCGAAGAGGAATAAAAATTTATATGACGCATAGATTTATAGAACCTCCGCATATTTGAATGTTTTTAAATATTTTCATGATATAAAAATAGTATTAAACTTAATTACGACATTACATCAATAGAAGAAATTTAAAAAATCAATTGCATTAATATAATAATTATTGTACATTAATATCAGTTGAGATAATTTTTTATTGTTTTTCAGATTATTCTTTTCCATTTGATCTATTTGTATTTCGCAAATGTATAAATAAAGAAATCTAAATTATACTTATTATAAATTATACTTATTTCAAAGAGAGAATATCATACATTGTGAATTAATTGCTAACAATAATAAAGATTACGCGAAAAGCTTTGATAAAGCTCAACTGTTTTTCACGAGTTAGTCTCAATGATATTAAAAATCTATGAGAAAGATGTAAAATTTGTGTGTTTAGAAATAGTTTACTTGGTGAAACATTTTAACATGCTGACTGACGCAATCGATTTTAAAAGACATGAAAAAATATAATAGTGAATGATCATTCTTATATCTATATACGAGTATCCTAGCACGTATTTTCTACATATAACACATATATAAAAACATCCTAACACATATATAAAAACGTACAATCGAAAGAATCATAAAAATGATCGCACGTGCACTTTCCATTCTAGAACATAAAGCTAACCATATTTCAAATGATCTTTAACAAATGCGTCTTCGCACCTGTCCATCTTCTCTTTCCCTCCCCATGATGATTTGGTCAACAGAGAGAAGTTTGGAGACTTAACGAGCTTTTGACGCACGACGTGTGTTGTATTATAGTTATATTGTTGAGTGGAAAATTACAATTAACATGTACATTACATATAACTTAGTGTTTGCTGGGAATAATCAGAAATTCTACTTGGTTTAATTAAAAATGCGTTTAATTATATACGTGTATCTTGTTGATATAAACAAATTATTTTTCTTAGTGTATAATTATGTTTATGATTATGTTTATGCACATTGACGAGATACAAAGATATCCCAGCGTACACAATTAAACAAATATTTCTTACAATGGCAATGTAATTACATTGCCGTAATTCTATGTATTTTCAGTGCTTCCCCATTTCACATCAGAAAGACTCGCGGACAAGTGCTTGTAAATCGAGATATTTGTTAAGATATGTTTGTACCTCGCATTCTTTCTGATGACTTTTTTTCTTTACAATTTTTATCAATAAATTTTTATTATTAATAAAATTGATTAAAAGATTGAAGTATGACTGAATTGTAATCTAAGACTGTTATTTAGAAAAAGATTTCTTAAAGTAAAACTTTGTCAAAAATTAGAAAACATCCTTATTTTTGTTACTTAGAACTTTACAAACTTTGTTTTCTATTATATTTGTAATAAATTATTATTTTTTAGTTTGAAAATGTTTAATTATTACACCAGATAAAAAAACATCAGTTTTTAAAATTTTATTTTAGTTAGAACTCTTATCAAAATTTAAGGTATATACATAACTACCTCGCACCACGTAGTCAGTATACTTGAGATGGTTATAAACATTAGTTTTAGAGAACATAGATTACTTTAGTTCAAATGGGAGCATTATTATTTATTATACCTTAAAAAAACGGTATGAGATTTTTTTCGTTAAATGGAGGATACGAGTGTACATAATTATTGATTTCGTAATGACTCGGTTTTCAGCACGTGCTTATAGTTAATCAAATTTTATGATCGTTATTTCCTGTCGTAAAGAAATAATGAAAGCGCTATATCGGTTATATTACTGATTTATTGAAATTACAAAGTTGTTTAAAACATGGCTTTTAAATGTATCAAGAAATTTGTAGAAATTAAGTCGTAAATGTTTGGAGATTAATACATTTGGTCTATTTGAGATTGTTATTTTAACGCATATCCATGTGTAATTCGAGAACTAAAAAATGGAGAACTAAAAAATGGATACTATTTTTCAAGCAAACTAAAATTGCTTATCTAAATTTATCAAAAACGCATTTATTTTTGTACAGTTATATATGTATATTGTAAAGAAAGTATGTAAACTTATATAAATAATATTTGTAAAAATTATACAATTTTTAATGGAAATATATAAAATTCAGCTTTTTTACAAAAATTAGTTTTTTTATCTTTATTCGTGTAGGTAAATATATCTTTTTATAAAATAAAAATTATAATAATATAGTATAATTTATAGTTTCTATATAAACGTACACATATTGTACATAATATCATATATAACGTAATATATCACAAATATTTTTTGTTATATTTGCATTTTTATATTCGTACACATTAATAGCTTTAGAACTTAGAAATAATTTTATTTCTAAGTTTATTTGTAACATCTCTTTAAGTGTATGTAAATGTATACTTTTAATAGTGAAAAATTATTTACTGTAATTATTATAATTTTACATGTAATTTTTTTACAGTATACAATTGTACAGTATACATAAAAATTACACTAATTTGCTCTAATTTTATTTTTTTTAATCTTATAAAATTTTAATTACGATTTTTATCACAAACTTGTAATTAAAATACTTTTCAAATAGAGCGTAAAATTTTTAATATGTAGTATTTATTTACACTCATAACACACATATATTATATAATATTTTATTAAAATAAAACTTCGATTTCATAAAAAATAAGAATTTAAAACTATTAATAACTATTAATAACTATAATATATTTACGAGATAATCTTAAATTAATTCTTGTCTTAATTAGGTAAAAATTAATCTAAAATTATTTTCCGGACATGTTTACACATATAAGAAAAACATACAATAGATAAAAGAAATCATAAAGAGAATATTATAGATTACATTTTTTTTAAAAGCTGTTTATAAAAAGTTTGTTTTACTCATTCTTTAAATTGAAATTGTAACAAGAAATTGCCTTTAAAATTTATGGCTCGTAAAATAAATCTAAGAGTTACTAATGAGACTCATCTAGAAACTTATGTCTTTAGATACTTGTGGAAAACAGATACAGTGAAACATACAGAATAGTACAATACAAACGAAATATTAAAAGTTTACACTTTAACGCAATTGTGACGAAACACAATATTTTATCTAATTATGTCGTTCTTGAGAATACATAATCTCGATCCAACCCCCTTCGTTTTTCCAGAACAATTAACGTAACTATCGCTCGCTCGCCCGAGCATGGAAAACATGAGTCGAGCCTGAAGAATAATGCGGGGGTGATTTTAATGCAAAAATAACAGAGTCTGGATGCTAACGATTTGGAGAAGCACGCATCATTGGCTTGTAGCCTCTCTGCATGTCTCATTCACATATTTGCAACTGCAATAAGAGCCACGTGGCACTTGGTCCATGGTCCATCCCTTTACTATTTTAGCCACGGGATACCGAACAGTCACGTGCCACCGATCTCGGTACAATTTGCACGCGTAATCAGAACTTGCTTATAGTTTTTATGTCACTGTCCAAGAAATTTAACCTCGTGAAACTTGAGACAAGTAAAAATTGACGAACAACTTTTAATTTTTAAAATGATAAATATGGTATTATGTTTGAGTCGAGCAAAGATATAATTTTAATTCTATTTTGAGTTATTCAATCATCTTGTAGTGAAAAAAAGATAAATTTCAATATCAAATTATGTGAGATTTGTATATACTGCATACTATTTTAAATAGAATAATCTTGTCGTAACACTAATATAAACTTAACTAGAAGACGAATCAATTCCTCCGGTTTCTTGGCAATAAAGACGCATAGATCCAGAAGAGAATCTCACGAGCCGAGGAGACATCAAAATAGAAGAGAGATGGCAACCCTCGGTGCGTCCACGTGTCCGACGTGGACGTCGACGATGTCATTAAACTCCTCGTTACGCGAACCCGAGTCCAAACTAACTCTGTTCATCCGGGATAACTCTCTCGTGCAGACCGTAGCCAGATCTACCAGCCAACGGCAACCAGGCCTTGCGAATAGACGGAGCTACGTCTCGTGATTGGTTACATTACCGATACGCGCGTCTCGCGTCACAGTGATGCTGTTACAGCAGTCGCGGTAAAAGCTTCTCTCTCTCTCTCTCTCTCTCTCT
>NW_012130120.1:1722899-1728598 GCF_000143395.1 Atta cephalotes | reverse complement strand
ACGTACGTACGTACGTACGTTACGTACGTCGTACGTACGTACGTACGTACGTACGTACGTACGTACGTACGTACGTACGTACGTACGTCGTACGTCTCTCTCTCTCTCTCTCTCTCTCTCTCTCTCTCTCTCTCTCTCTCTCTCTCTCTCTCTCTCTCTCTCTCTCCCCCCCTCTCCCCCCTCACTTTCTCTCTTTCTCTCTTTTTGTGTCCCCCGCGTCTCCCAGAGAACAATCTTCTGCATCTATACTCTCTTTCGTTGAGGAAAACATCATAGAAATCTCCCACAAGAGCATGAACAGCGAAACTTGATGAAATTTTGTTCAATTGATTATATTTACTTTGAGAAATTTGTTAAATTCAGCATATTTTTACATTATTGGAAATTTTTTATTGACATCTTAAATATTCTTTTTCATTTAATTGCAATTAATTTTATATGAATATTCAGAATTTAGCAAATTTCTCAAAGCAAATATAATTAAAGCAAATATAATTCGAACTAAATTTCACCAAATTCTGCTGTTTATGCTTTTGTGAAAGATTTCCATGATATTGTTTTGCTCAATAAAAGAAATGTAGATATTAAGTTATAAATAGAAACACAAAATAAAATTAAAATAAAATTAAAAATAAAATTAATTAGGAAACACAATGAATTGTATTAGAAATGCTCAAAATATTATCTAATATTTCAAAAATATTGTTATTTACAATATATTGATACTTTATCATAATACCGTTAATTTTATAGAATTTTTATTTTAATATTTATTAAAATAGACATTTATGACATCTTGTATATAAATAGAGGAAGGTTACCAATTCCGATATACCACTTTGTTTTTGAATTTCTTAAATAAAAGCTAAAAGTAAAATTTTAGAAACATAAATGCAAACTAGAAAGTGTCATCTATCAAATAATACAGCAATTTTTGTAATACTTTGTGCAATTTTGCAATTATTAACTATTTTGTAAGATAAACAAAAATGAGCATTTGACAAAACGGTTCCCAAAACTGACATAAAATCATATATTTCCTACTTTTTTTCTTTCATAGAAGTCATTTGTACAAAATACTTACAAATGAATTAAGGCTCAGACAAAAGATTCGAACATATCATGAATATTTGATCTATCCGAACTTCAGATATAACTAATTAACATTTCTTACCATCACTGTCTAAACTCGAATTGATTGAATTGTCCGAACTATTTAATGTTTGATCTTTAGATTTGAACTGTCTGAATTATTTGAGCATCTGATGATTCCAAATTCCCTATTAAGTACCACGATTAATTAATTTAATTACGTATCTCTTGTAAAAGTTTAAAAATATTAAATTCATCAATGTATAACATGTTAAATGTGTTTATTTCGAGAAGCCTAAGATTTGACACTAAAGAATAAATTAACTAAAAGAAGAATTAAAATTAATTGTTGAACTTTGAGAAAAAGATTTTTGAATTTAAAAAATACAGTGCTCTCCTTAGAATAAGCGAGGAACATGCTTGCGCTGCGGGGGGGCGAATGGGTTACGTGTCATGATAAAGCTTGGGAATTGAATCCGGATGTCGCATGTTGTACGCGCGGTGTGTTCTCGCCCTTGTTGATGGGGCTGCATATCCCGGTTACACTCGATACATGCGTAATACAACACACGTGCTTTGCTACCCTTGTTCTTCCCCTCCATCTACCATTCGTCTCTCTGCTCCCTGACCACCAGCACTTTCTCGTACTGCAGTAAATGATTTGTCTCTTTGCGGCTTTCGAAACAGCTATGATTTCATATATGTATGATCGCTCAATCGCCATTCGTCAATCTCAAGTTATTTATTCTTCAAAATGACCGATGAGTACAGGGTTCTCATGTTTGTTTGTATAATTTTTTTAAACATATTTTTATCTCTCGTAATCATAGCAATAGGTTTCGATTCTTTCTATTACATATGTAAAAAGAATATTAAATATTGAATTCTTAAGATAAGTAGAAAGATTGATAAAAAGCATTTATTAACTTTTTATGTAAAAAGAGATAAAAGAAATGCATTTATAAGGCTTAACAGAACTTATTAGTAACACTAATAACATACAATTACATATTGTTAATGGATTACTTTTATAAAAAATTATCAAATTAATTAATAAAAGTTTTTTAAATAATAAATAAAATAATAATAAAGTTCTTATTATAAAAATATAATGTTCCATTAATTATTCAACTAACGCTACATATTCTTGAAATATTCATAAAAGATTTCTAAAATCCCCCCAAAAAAACATTTTAAAAGTATTTCGGAATATCCTGAAATATTTATAAAATATAAAAGCAACATTCAAATATAGGTAAAATACTATTTATATTTATATTATTACATATTCTGAGAATGTTTCATACATGTATATTCCGCAAAATTTTAATTTTTTTCAGAAATTCCAGTCATCCCTGAATTACTTTTTAAACAAAAGTTTACTATGAAGTTGAAGAACACATTTTTATCTTCGTTACCTTCAAGCTTATAAATTTAATTTTTAAAAATGAAAGGCTCATTTCACAGACAAAATGCTACGCACATCACCACCTTATATTATCTCCCAGATGATTCTTGTTTACGAGTAAATCCTCTTCGTCGTAACTCTGTCGGCGTAGATGTGTACTGTTCGCTTGCGTGATTTTCATGATATATATAAAGAGAGTTCAATATTCTGAACATTTCATCGATATTTGTACATTTTGTGATGATTTTTTTTACTATTATGAAATATTCGATACATTGGGAATATGAATCAAACTTCCTATGAATATTTAGCGTTAGGTAGATATTCACTTGCCATTAATTTCCTACATTTCCTTGCGAGGGCTCAATTTCGAAAAAAGATACGAATGCTTATTTTCGCAGCGACGAAAGCTGTGCATGACGCTAGCCTATTTTCTCGGCTTTGTGAATCGAGTGTTTCACCAGTCGGTTGCCTCACCTCGTTATCGTTCTTTTTTTCCCATTGCTGAAACAAGAAACTGGCATCAGGACGTCGTTATAACGCAAGACGTCCACTTTTCCGCATCTCCTGACCGTCGCGCCGCGTCGGCCCCTCGATAGTCGTTGAACGTGGTCCTTGCGTACTACAAATAAAACTCTCCTGGAAACAAACAGGAACGACCTTCCACTACAAATTGACACTTCCGCACAATACACGACTTAAGGACCCTGGTATATTTTGTTTCTCAATTTAAGATCTATTTCAATTTGTTGACGTGTAGCTTTAAATACTTAATTATTTGGACTTGAGAAGAAGCTTATTCAAACAAATTTTGTCGTAATATTAAAAACAGAACAAAATGTAAAATTGTAAAATTGAATTTTAAATAAAATTCACTCCTTTAGTATATTTTTATATATGTATATTAAGATTACAAGATTAGCTTTTTAAAATTATAATAGTACTTTTTCAAATTTCCATTTTATTATATGACATGCATGTACATATATACTTTTTACACGCGCATGCATATGTTCAAATTTTAAATACTTATAAAAATAAATCCTAAAAGTATATTCTCTATCATTTAATTATTATATCTTTAATATATAATAACATAAGACTATTCAAATTAATTTTCTGTTTATTAGGAATAACACCTAGGAGAAAAAAGGACATCTATTTTTATGAATGTTTTTGCGGAAATTTTATACGTATATTGATGTATTTTGCGTTAATTTTATATATATATTGATATTAATTTTATATGTATATTATACAAAATTTTTAATTAAAAATATTAATAAATAGCAGCATACCTACTGTTGATTAATATTGAAATAGTGATTTATGGAAACCATCATAGCTTTTGTACTGTTTATCTAAAACAGGAGAATTTAATAAATTTTTGAAATATATTAATAAATCCAGTCTTTATTGTAGAGATTTTTTTCCAAAGCTAGTTTTGTTTTTTAATTAAATAACAAAAAACAATTAAAAAATTGAATAATTTTTTAACGGAAAATTGCATTTTTTTAAATTTAGAAATTCGTTATTTTGTCATAATTTAGAATATCTAAAATCAATTATAACAATTAAAGATTAAATTTATTAATATATATTTCAAGAATGTAAGTTTTTTGTTTCAATTATATTGTAAGTTATGATTGAATCGCTATTACTAGGAACAAGCTCGGCATTACTTGTTAATATTTTTAATTAAAATTTTTATGATTTCTTTAATAGTGAGTAACACTCACTATTAAACGAGTAAAATATTAGTCAAAACTTGGTTTGAATAAAATTAATAGTTCCCCCCCTCCAAATTTATAAAAATAAACACTTTTTTGAGTCTTCTAAATGTCCTCTTTTAAAACTTTTAACATACTATTAGAATATGATCATATTCTTTATTTTTTTGAAATAAAAAATTAATATGTATTATTACCTAATATAATATTAAGTTATTGACGGAATTATTACCGGTTATTCCATCTTCAAATTAACTATGTGATAATTTACTTATTAGATAAACAAAAGCATAAAAGAGTAAGAGCATAAAAAAACAAAAGAGTAAGACAGTGAGCTGAAGTTTACCAAAGGATAGAATAACCCAGATTTAGTGTTATTCAGCGATGAATCAATCTGATGAAAAATAAAATACATTTATTAAATTATAATTTTTCTTCAAAATTAAGGAAGCATCATCAATCTGAAAGAACATTTTTCCGAAGGGATGATATTGATCAAGAATTTTTAAAAGTAAATTGTCACGTCGACTAACAAAGGTGCACAATATATGTTTATTAAGTGGCAGTCACGTGGCATGTCTAACGATACAATGATATCAGTTTTGTTCTCAGACACGATTCGTCACGTGTCACTCAACATGAGCCTTTACTTTATTATGTGACAACGATAATACCCACCCTAGTTGATTATAATCGCATTTAGCTTCTGCTATTTGCAGAAACATATATAGTCGCACATGAGTGCAAATCTAACAATAAGTGCAACGAATTTAGAAAAAGTCGAGCATTACACAATCCTTTTCAAAAATTCTATCGAAAAGATGTTATTAGTATTATGGAAGAATTTATATTTTCTGAATTATTTCATGATATAACATCATTTTCTGTAATTTTAATGTTGACCAGCATCTGATATTAATTAAATTTATTATAAAAAAATAAAATAATATAATAAGTTGTATATAACAAACTCATATTTATATTTTTTCACTATTTACATTCTTAAAATTAATTAGCGGTTAAATGCCGCTTTTCATTTTATGATTAATATTTTACGATTAATATAACAATAAGTAAAAAACAGTTATATCTGTACAAGATGTACAATTATAATGAAAAAAATAACGAAGAAAAAGTTTATTTATTCTAGTAGTATAAAAAAGTTATGACTTATAAAATTTTATGATTATTTGGTGAATTAAGAAATATGATGTAAAATATTCAGTAAGATTATATTTTTAATGCAACATAGACTTGTGAAACATTATTCGACTCTTGTATTATATTATCTAAATACATTGAATATTTCAAACTCGTTAAATTAATAGTATTTTTACTATAAATTTTTCTTAAATATTATATATAAGCGCATATTAAATATCAAGTAGTTTGCCGCTATTCAATGAATAATTGAACATGCAATATATATATATGTATATATATATATATATATATATATATATATATAT
>NW_012130120.1:1717520-1721077 GCF_000143395.1 Atta cephalotes | reverse complement strand
AGAGAGAGAGGAGGGACGTTACTTTACTAATATATATATATATATATATATATATATATATATATTATATAGGTATACCTTATTCAGGATTATCTTAGGTCAACCAAACCTAGATCTTTATAACATACAATCTTACAAGGGTCAAATACCCAAACCTGATAAGAGTCTTGTTAGATGTACCTTATTTAGGATTATATCAACCAAATCAGATCCTGATAACATATAAGGTTGACCTCACACAAATTCTAATCGGATATTTTATTTTGGAATTGAACAGAATAATAATGTTTAACATTTTATTTTGGAAAATTACAATATTGTATATATAATTTATCCTGACTGTATATGAGTATTTTTTGTAAGTATTATATATTTTTAAAATTTATTTATATATTTATTTATATAGTTCCAAATAATTTGTTTAATTATGTTTTGTACATAACATACTATAGATAACAAATTTTCTTTAATGCTGTAGAATAATAGCATTTATAATAATATAAAAATAAAAAATGCACTTTTCTCATTTATTCTCGTAAAAACATTGCAAAATATGCTTGGTAAATAATAAAATTTGACATTTATTGCATATTTTACATATTATTATAATTAATAAAGGTTCCAATGCATTTTTTTATTATTTATTAGAAATTAGAAATTTTTTAATTTTTAATATAATTTATTCCATTAATTCAAAAAAAATTAAAGAAAAAAGAACTCTAAACGCGTTTGTACATTTATAAGAAGTAATATATAAGTCATGATTAACACAACTCGAAGCGGATCAGGTTTTTCCTTTAAATATTTTTTCACGTTAATCAAAAACCTTTTTGTATCGTCTTGCTAGTACCATTTTTTTCTCTCTCAAAGAGCCTTTAACCCTTCGAATCAATCAAAAAACCGCATTTATCTTCGCGCATAATTCTATTTCTTCATGAAAAACTTCCAGCAGTCGAAATTTATCAATTGCTTTTCATGAATCGGAAGCTGCTGGCAGTTTTGTTGTCGGCTCTCCCAAGTTGCAAGAAAAGATGTTATTCAAGATGTTAGACATTGACGGATTTGTAGAACGAGTCGTTTTAATGCGTACCATCTGAAAAATCGACGGATTAGTTCGTAAATTCTTATGAATTCGACACGGCTTTCATTCATTCGAATCGATCCATAATTCCATCTACAGTTCCATCAATCGTTTAGATTGCATATATTACACGTGTGTACACGCGTGTGTACACGCGTGTGTACACGTGTACAGGGCATATGTATACATACACATGTACATATATTATGTTTAAAATTAAACAAGCCTTATAAGATAAGAGATAAAATATTAATATTTTTTTAGATTTAAATTGGATAATAAAAGTTTCTGAATAAAGATTAATTTTGTCACAATTTATTTATTAACAGCAATTAATTTTTTAAAATATAAATTTTTAATAAACAATTATTAAATTCTTTTTTAGTAATATTTATACTCATAATGTTTAATACATAACATTTATTTTTGTTTTTGAAGAAAAAAATTCTATCATTTTAATTTTACTTATAATTAAAATACTAACTCTATAACTTAAAACAAAAAGTATATGTATGAATAATATATATGTAATAAACTTATGTGTATATTAGTCATACACACAGTTAAATTTATATGTTTAAAGTGTTTGTAATTTATATGTTTAAAAAATAGAGATATCTATAATCGAGTATCCATAATTCGTTCTTATTTTAAGCGTTTAAGTAATATTTTAAGATGCTAATGCGATTCTCTAATTGGTTCATGACATCTTAAGATTGTACTTAAGACATTCTTAAATATAAGAATCGCGACTATGAATACCAAATATCTTAACTCTAAGTGTAAGTTTTATTTAATTTTTTATAAATTATCGAAATTTTCAAGTTTTTCTGAGTTGTAATTTATTTATTAATTAAAATTTTTTTTAAGTTATACAGTTAAAATTAATTATAAGTAAAAAATTAAAATAATAGAATTCTGTCTTCTTTCTTTAAAAATTAATAAATATTATATATTATGAACATAAATATTTTTTAGAAGCATAAAATAACATTTTAATAATTGTTTATTAAATTAAAAAATTATTTTAAAAACTTAATTATCGTTAATAAACAAAACTTAATTATCGTTAATTAAAAAACCGCTTTTTTTTAAATCAGATAATGAAAAACTTATTATGCAATTTAATTCTGAAAAATGACTAAATTTTTATTTATTAAAGCTTCCAATTTTTTCTTATTCATAGAACAACATGACTTATGTTGTGAAAATAAATTCAATATAAAAGAACATGTTCGGTCAAAACATCATTTGCCTAATTGGCTAAACAAGATGAATTTTTTTTATTTTAGTTCTGACTAATCGTTATTTGCTACTGAAATCGGTCAAATTGATGACCGTGTGTAACCTGAATATATTATATACGAACTAGCGCTATATCTTTCTACCTTAATATTATTCCTTTTTCTTCTTATTGTTGAGTCTTGTGCGGAGAACCAAAGATCAGCTGAATGGTTCGAATGCCTTTTCAACAATGATTTATGTTTCGATGTTTATTTAACTGTGCAAATAACTTTTTTATCCTCTGAATGAAAATAGAATTCAAACAGGGTCAAAAAAATAAAAGAAAGAACAAATCAATTTTGTCGCTTCTGGTACAAAAGAGTTTGAGTTTTCTCCTTATGAAAAGAAACATAAGAAGTTACATCTAAACTGTGTGTTAGTCAGGCAGCCACTTTGTCACTACAATTTTTCTATTCAAAATATGTAGGTTACTGGGACATCGTCCTTTTGGACCTTTTAGACCATTTTAGCCTTCTGCCTGAATAATAAATCACTTGATTTGCTATAAATGTTTTCTATAGTAAGATTTTTTTTTAAAATTTGTGTATTGCACTTGTGTATTTTTGCCGTTTTTTGTCACTAAATTTCTATGCAATATCAAATATAAAATATGATTTATACAATTTTTATCCTATTAAAAAGTGTTTTACTTAAATATCATGCAAGTGTGTGACAATAATTAAATGATAAAGTTTAATATATTAATACTAATTAGATATGATTTATTATTAGATTTTTAATCAAAGTAACCTTTTTATTTCATAATAAGAATCGCTTTTTTAACTAATATCACAATATTTCTAAATTCTAAATACCTTTATTTATTCCTGCAACTGTTTCCGCGAAATCTTCAGCATATTTTGTATTAAACATTATTCTTATTATGCTGGAACATACTATATTTGCAACATAAACTTATCTTGTACATAGATAATCAACCCTTATTAAACTTCGCCATTTTTAAAAATATTTTACTCACAATCAGTTCAAAATTGAAAATTAGTGGTTACATTCAAAAGAAAAAACATTTCTGAATGTAATAAAAGAAAAGGAAACATTTTCAAATATTTATATAGATGCTATAAAACATTAAAAAAAATTAATATTCCGCGCATTAGGTACATACATATATGTCAATATGATCTAAGTATTAGGTGTACAACTTTTCTTCCGCCGTTTTCCTATAGATGGC
>NW_012130120.1:1709577-1715176 GCF_000143395.1 Atta cephalotes | reverse complement strand
T
The DNA here is from genome assembly GCF_000143395.1 of Atta cephalotes. Taxonomy (NCBI): domain Eukaryota; kingdom Metazoa; phylum Arthropoda; class Insecta; order Hymenoptera; family Formicidae; genus Atta; species Atta cephalotes. Next base: position 1,715,175 of record NW_012130120.1, on the reverse strand, counting down.
GTGTGTGTGTGTGTGTGTGTGTGTGTGTGTGTGTGTGTGTGTGTGTGTGTGTGTGTGTATATGTATATATATATATATATATATATATATTATATATATTATAAGGTAATCATGCATAAATTGTGTGCATAATATAATTGTATATTACTAAACGTAATATAATTATATATTACATTTATATCTCTTCGTTTTTTTATTAAATTTTTCATTATCTCTTTTTCACATATACGTGCATATGTTTGATATCTGCACATATAAGTGCGCGCAAAGAATGAGAGAGAAAGAGAGAATATAAGTATGCATATTAATAATAATTTTTCTTACTTCTTCGATATTGTTATCGAATACTTTCTCTATACGTAGAGAAGCAATTATGTATTTGAAATAATAAATATGATAAATCTCATAATAATCGCGAGAATTAATGGCATTAAGTGAGAGCACGTGCGTTTTTCAATGGGATATTTCATTTTGCTCTTATTACAGTATTAGTCTTCAATACATATAAAATTATATTTATTCTCTATTGGAAATTTGCGGTTACCCGTACAAAAATAATATTTTGCAAGTGATAAATTTTATATCATTATATCTGGCTCTTTTGTATAAGCAAGTACCTAACGAAAAAAGTTTTGTCGTTTTAAAACTTGTACAAATGTATGTGATACAAAAAAATATGTTACAATATCAGTGACTCTGAAAACAAGACACACTATGTGTTTGTACTTACCTATATACAGCAAATTAAAAAGACTATAATATTATGAAAATTGATCTGAAATAAATATTCCAATTTCAGTTATTCGTGCTTATATGCTGTATAAGTTTATTTGAAACAAAGATCCAAAAAGTATGATAGGTCTTTTGAAGAAGATATAGCTTTATTTTAAGTTTAAAATTATATAGCATACAAGTACAAATAATTAAAATTGAAATAATCATTTCCGGGTTAATTTTTATAATGTTACAGTGTTACAGTATCCCTTTCTAATTTTCTGTATATGTATAAATATGTTGTTTTCAATGTCACTGTAGAGGCTATTTATACATATACAATATTGTAACGCAATCTACCAGATCTTTCACATTATATACATTAACTTTCTGAAAAAATAATAGAACGTTCTGAAAACATTATAATCACAAGAATTCATATATAAATGAAAGCAAATGAGCAGACTTTTTACGTATCGATTATGTATACCTACCTTCGATTGTTTTATCAAATTTCGTCGTACTTCCGTTCTATTTTATTTTGCGCTTACGATCGCAGATCAACTGATATGTCGGCGAATCGCGGCGCCACACTGCGAGACTGTCAATTAGGAATCCGTCGGGCGCGGGTGTTCCCAATATCCGCTGAATCACCATTTTCGTAACTGCTGTAAAATGTCAAAGCTGATAATCGCACGCGATCTCAAAATCCGCGATATTGAATTTACTTATAAGTTTCCTTACGTGACTGCTATTTAACTGTAAACTATAAAAAATTAATTACATAGGTGAATTGGTTCAATTTTTTAAAAATGCTAAACAAAATTAATGAAACTGTTTTTTTATACTTACTTATAATATATATATATATATATATATACTTATTATATATATTTATTATATATACTTATTATATATACTTATGATTATGCTTTAATTAATAAATGTAACAGTCAACTGAAAGAATATAGATCCAATGAGATGATGTTGTGCAAGCTTAATCGGGGTAGCAGTGATATTATTTAACAAACAAGCCGGATGGTAGACTTACGAGAGTACTATTACCGGTAATCCCCGCATCGTTTTTAGCACGGTCGCACGTGGTGCGAGCCTATTCTCCAGTAATTAAGAGATTAAATCCTGTTGCCCTGACACTGTCTGTCCCTGTCTCTCGTTTCTCCACTCCCATTTCTTAGTCTTTACGACAACTACACATACGTAGTTCTTATCCTGATCGCATTACAGAGTGAACACGAAACACCTTGCGAGAGTAAACGTTCATGTTATTCTTCCGTTCAAAAAAAATATCTAGCTGCATAAAAAACTTTTTCAATAACAAAGAATATATTATAAACAGTGCATATTAGAATTATTTAATATGCACTGTTTTTTCGATTTATATTTATAAATAATTAAACAGATAATTGTTACACAGTAATTTTGTTAAAGTTGTAAAAAATCAATCTTAAACGTATAATAATATAATTTCATAAATTAGATATTATGAAAATGAATGGATCAATATTTATTAATATAAAATTTAATTAAATTTTTTTTATACACTTTTTCATATTTTTATATAGATAAAACTTGTTTACTTTTGTATACAAAGATTAGTACATGTCAATCAGAGTTGAGAATGTTACCTTAAAAAAATAACGCGTTACCGTTATCATTACTTGAAAAAGTAATGATTCGTTACTTTTTTGCTATTTTTTTGTAATATTAAAAAAGTTATTAGATTTAAAAATCATATTATTTGATAATCGATATTAATGTAATATTAAATATAATGATGAAATATTAAAAAACAAAATAAATTATGATTTATTACTTGTTATTGAGATATATAAACTACGATATTGAGAATATAAATTTTAATAATAAAAAACGGTCAAAGACGAGTTCATAATACAGATTGTTAATAGTAATTGAATTTAATGTGTTAGATACATTAAAATTGTGAACAAAACTAGTTTAATAGTAGAACTAGTAAATATTAGTATTAAATGTAAAACTTGAAGCTGTATAATATATGCAACAATTTTTATTTATATTAAACTTATCTAATAATTTTTCTGATTCTTTACATCATCTAATATCTTTATTTTTAGTATACTCACTTATATGAATTTAAAATAAATATTGTTTTTAAACATTAAATCATATATAGATAAAATTGGTTTGGCCAATTGAGTATGACTCTATTCATAGCCCTTATAGATTTTCAATTTTCATTACATTAAATACAATTGACCAACCACTTATATTTATATCTTATATGCATACTTGATTTTTTATTTGACTTTTATTATAGTTATAAAAATACAGCATTAGGATATATCTGTACAAACTTGCATAGCCGCATAAACATATATATACATAAAGAAAATTGTCCAATCATATTTTATGTGCGATTTTATAAGAGAAATGCAATTGGATAATTTTCTTTATACATACATTTATGCGGCTATATGTTGAGTTTATATGGATATACCCTTAGGGCCATTACACAAAATTACATAAACTCCATAACCATAACATAAGGTCTAAATCAATAAGCATCCAACGTAAAGACGCTATGTTGATTTACATAAGATGTTCATTGGTTTAGGGACTTTATGCTATGGTTATGCTTAATTGTAATTTTGTGTGTGATAACTCTTATAGTTGTAGATTTATATTTCTGATTATTCACATATTTTCTGTATTACACGATGCATAACATTATATATAAAATTCTGTCTCGAATTATATCACAAATTATACATCGTTCTAATAATTTTCCCTTGGCTATTAGTGCATTCAACAGTGTTTCCATGATTGTGGTAATAGGCGCGTAACATTCTGTTATGTTTCTGTGACTACGGTGAAGTGCATGATGCAAGTAGTCTACTTGTAAAGTAGTGCAAGTTTTATACACGAAGTGGGATTTTGCTACACCGTTTCAAAGGGATAGTGTAGAGCTAGTGTGACATTTAAAATTTGAAAATGGAAATCAACCGGCAGCAGGAGCGCGTCTTTTAGCGCAATAATGAAATACCATAGTGTGCGCCACTCCAGTGCAGTGCAGAGCTCACACGCAACTAGTACGAGGTTACACTCAGTGCATCTTAAGGAAAAACGTAACTTTATAAGATATAAAATATCAAATATTTTTTGATATTTAAATTTCTGTTATAATATATTTTTAGCCAATTAAAAATAATACGATCTATTGAATATATTATAAAGTTATAAAGATAATAAGCGACTGACAAAAAAAATAATGAAAACAGTAACAGCGTTACAAGTAAAAGCTTTGGCATATACAAAAACTTAAAACATAAGACTTAAAGAAGTAAAGAAATCAACATGTTGAATTCGCTATTGCTTACGTTATGGTCTTACAATTTTTATTGTGATTAGTCGATTCACTTACTGTCTTAAGTCTTAAGTTTTTTTATATGCCATGGCCTTAACTTCTCAATCTTGATATCAACACATATATTCTATTTTTTTCATTTTATATCACTATTCGGTTTCAAATGGCATGTACATATATGCAATTATCTTTATATAATCGTTAAATTTTACCACAAAAAAATCAACATTATAATGTATAATTTTATAATAATTATTTCACAAATGCATATTAAAAAATATCAAGTTAATATTTTATTTTCAAAGTTGCATCTTAATTTAAAAAAATACATAAAAATATATAAAATTATGTATCTCAAATATTATAATATATGTATATTTTAACTGCAACTATGTATTATATATATCGTTTACAATTTTCGAAAGATGCTATACTATTAAAAACTGCATGCATCAGCGCGTGTTTCCTACATCAAAATCTTAGCTCGCAAATCACGAAAAACCGGATCCCTCGATACCTGACAATCCGAAAGGCAAACCGTACTGTCGATCTCTCGATCTGTACGAACGAACGAGCACGTATGTACATGGGGCCATGCACGAAGAGCAGGACACGTCTCGAATATTTTACCCCGGGAGTTTTTCCTCTTTAATTGATTCAATCGGCGAAAAACACGGCGAGACCGGCTTCAAACCCCTCGGGGATTTTCGTCCTCTTCCCCTCCGCGTTATCCGCGCTTCCGCCAGCCAACCGCTGTAACGAGACGCCAGAACCAACCCCCTTCCGAATAGAAACGCCAACCCCTCTTCGTGGTTAGTCTCACTCGTTCCTTTTCCTCACTTACCCCTCGTCGCGGTTATCCCTTCCCGCATTTCGACCTCTTTGTATTTTCTGCTTATCGTCTTCTTTTCCTCCAATGTTTTCCTTCGCGCACAAATCTTTCCGTCTTTTCCTTCTTCGTGCAATTAAACGCTTGTTACATTTTTGGTCTATGTATTCCATTCCATTTCCGACTTTTTATTTTCACTATAATTATGTTTTTTCTTCTTACCAATTTTTTTGTTTCCAATCATTTCATCTTTTATACAACGTGCGCTATTTCATATAAGATTTTTTTCTTCAACTTTTTATTAATCCAAGTATATTATTAATTCAAGTTTAGTTAATAAACACAAATTATTACATCGAAAGCATATTAATTAAATCAATAATCATGATATTAATTTATTTTATAGTTTTTAAATTTTTGTTGCAATTATTTTTATACATTTTTTTGCATATCTTGTATCTATTATTTTCTTAATATAACGTATGTAATGACGTATATTTTTATTATTAATTAATATAAAAAATACATATTTCTGATATATTTTATATATAGTTATATTTGTTTTTGATGTAATTATTTTCATATCTAATTTATATACATATATGTATGTATATATATCCATACACATATATAATATATGTGTTTTATATACATATATATATATATATATATATATATATATATATATATA
>NW_012130120.1:1703134-1706659 GCF_000143395.1 Atta cephalotes | reverse complement strand
AATTGGTTAGTTTGTTGTAAAAACTAACTTCTTTCTTCTAATTGGTTCATCAAACGCTTCAAAGCATTTGTAGCGAGACTTTGACCACAGTTTATATGTATAATAATATCAGAGAAAGACCTAACAGAAAACATGATGATTCAAAACCTATAATCGCAAAATGCTGCGCTCTGACAAAGTGGATGTAAACTACATAGCAAAAAGTGAACGATGTATCCTAAGAAAAGTGAACGTTGTTATGTAGTTTACATCCACTTTGTCAGAGGGCTGTAATGCGCGGCAGCATTTTACGGTTACAGGTTTTGGATCATGTCTTCTCTCAGATTTCTTTCTGGTCATACCAATTTTTACATGAATAATGCTCCATTCTTTATGCAGTTAATAATTTACGTCTTCTTATTAAGACTTAAACACAATAGGCATAGGCAATAGGTAACAGGGAATAGCCATCCAATCAGAGCTCTAGTACGTAGTTCGATATTATATCCCAGAATTCTGATTGGATACCTCGTTATTCTTTGTTTCCTGTGCCTATTGTATTTAAGCCTTTACTGTCAGAGCATGATGTCAAAGAATAACATCTCTATTCTTAGGTTATATGTGTTCGGTTGTGTGTGCGTATGAGAAGTTTTGCTATTCGAACGCTGTCTACCGAGCATCACCAATACCAATTCAGAAATCTGATTTTTTACTTTTCAAAGCCTCTAGTTCGGCCTCCTATTCTCTATTGCTCATTCATTAGCCAATATTCGTAGTCAGATCTTATATTCAAGATCGTCTTAAGTACGGTCCTAAGAAGTAACGAACCAATCAGAAGATTGCATTAGCGTCTTAAGACATTACTTAAGACGGTCTTGAAATAAGACTCAATTATGAATACTGGCCATAATTAGGCTTTATATTTAAGGCTTCCTTCAATTTATCTTCAGATACTATTCAGAATTATTTCATTGGCTGCTGAGTATCTAAAGCTAAATTTAAGAAAGCCTTAAGTCAAGCCTTAAGCCAAGATCTGACTGATATGAATACGGTTTTTTACCATGATAATAAAGGGTCCTCTACATAGAAATCGTGGATTACATAGACGGTCGTGGAATTTTAAGTCGTAAGAAATTGACCAATTCTAATCGAATATTCCCTTTATTTGATTGTGATTGGTTGATTTCCTATTACTCCACCATCGTCTACGATTTCTATAGAACCGATTCTACAGAATCGAATCTGAAGTTTGCATTTTGAAATCAACACTTCATATTGGCTGTCGCAATAAACTTAAGATCAGCTTGCAAATAATGTAGAATTGGCTAAAGAGTCCTCTATATGAAAGTCGCAGATGGTCATGGAGTCTTAAGTCGTAGGAAACCAACCAATCACAATCAAAAGAAGATTCTGAAAAATTAAGATTTTTTTATTTCCTTTTTTTGTTGAGTATAGGTGATTCCTAATACTACTTACCTAATAAATACTTGATATGGTATTTGGTTATTAAAGACATGGCGGATTCTGAAAACTTATCTGAAAAAGATCAAAGATGCCGATGCTGCTTGTCCCCATTGTATATCCTTATACTGTGATAAAGATATATTTGAAAATTCCAATGATGCACTATTGAAAAGTGGAAATGAAGTTAACGCACTCTCTCTTCCGCCAGAGAGAACAAGGGAGATTGGAGCGGATAGTGATTCTCTTCCGCCATTTATATAGTGTATATATACATATATGTTATACACACAAACCAGTGCGGTATAATACTAATATGTGCAGCACTGTATATTCTATCATGCTCTTATCAACCTATCATATCTCCTACTCACTTCGGTGCATTAAACATGGCGGCTTCCAAGTGAATCAGCTCCACTCTTCTTTGATTCTCTCTGTATTCCAAAATATCTAAGACAAAATGCAGAATAGCGTTGATTAGTTGTTTCAATGATGCATTCTCCAGTTCTATTACGCATTGTATGATTTCATTCTTATACACATACATTACGTCACATGTGATGGCACCCTGATACATCATAGGCCTAGTTTTCACCGAGGATTTAAACCGGATCAGAATGTAAGAACCAATCAACTACAGTCAAGTATTTCCCTGTTCGAATGACAGGAGAATGCTCGACTGTAATTGGTTCTTATATTCTAATTTACTCTCGGTAAAAACTAGGCCATAGACTCGTTTTTTTAAGCTGATCTTTTGCACTTGTTCATCTTTCTTTCTTTTCTCTTCAGAAGGAAAGAAGAAGAAAAAAGATGAATTGGCAAAAAATTTAGCCAAAAAGAACGGGCATAATCATGCATAATAATTCGCACCCTAAAGCCAATATTACATGTGTTCGTTTTTAGTCGTACGACAAATTTTTCTGTCTGTCGATTGGCTGTTGGACAAGAGGTCCGAGATTCTGTCTTACAGCCAATTGACACGCTTGAAAAATTTGTCGTACAAGAAATGGACGCATGCAATTGATGTAATATTGGCCTAAATATCTCGTCGGTGGCCATTGATCTATTTTCTGTTGTTTGCTCTTCCTGCACTAGACTGCACTAGAACTCTCTTTCTCGCTTTCGACATATCAAACATACCCTATAAACACCTATAAACCTGTCTTACTTCAAGTTCCGAAAGTGTATACACTAGTTCAGCCACAAAAAACAGCAAAAAATAGATTTCATGACTATAATTGCATTCATATAACCTATTGTTTTAATACTACTATAAATGTTTTCTAAATAAATTTGGATGTATTTCTAAAATAAATATTAAATAAATATATAAAAAAGAAAGTGTAGCGTGAATAAGTAAAATTTACATTTATGCATATGTCTAACTTGATATTTTTTTCATGAAAAAAATATAATGTTTAATTGGATTCTAATATTTTTTTACTATTATTTGTGAGCAAAGTTCGCTATGAAAATAATAAACTTAGATATTTTCTTGTGGCGCCTCAAACGAATCAGCAAAATTGTAATCAGTAATGCCACTTGTTTTGACACATCAACTGCTGTATTTTATAGTGTTTCTAAAGACTATAATACAAACATTGCAAAAGATTTGACTTTCAGCAATCAGCAATCCATGTTTAATAATGTTATAGTTAAACATAGTTCAAAAATACAGAATTTTCTGTATATATCTCATCCTCGAATTGTTTCGCATATAATGTTATGTAGGTCTGAAAGGAAATATGTTAGATATAAATCATATTACAATAGTCAATATTATAATGTTAGATATCTTTCAAATACTGGTATTGATTCTATTACTGAAGTTCAAGTTCCAATGCAGTTTAATGGCATATTTAAAGCAATATCTGAAAGTGCACCTATTAAAATCACACAAGATTTCTTATTGTTGGTGCATGATTGTACAGGCTTACCATGGTGGTCAGTCATTGTACTTACCACTATTATGATGAGAACAGCAGTAACATTACCATTATCCTTGTATCAGGTATGTTTATAAACATATCTAAACTTATAAATATATATTTATTTGACAAGCAAAATTATTGGGTTGTCCGGAAA
>NW_012130120.1:1696847-1702576 GCF_000143395.1 Atta cephalotes | reverse complement strand
ATATATATAAAATAATATATAAAATAATTATTTTCTTTCCTGTATGATTTGTTATATACTGTTTTATAAAAATAGGGAACACTTTCAATATGCACAAAATAGTACAATTTTTAGATCACTGAAACTTGATGAAACATTATTGCAGACAAAAAAATAAAAGAGCATTTTGAAGCTTGAAACTTCTGCATGCTTTTGACTGTTAAAAAAAATTGTTATCGTTACAGTTTAACAAAGATGTTTAACAAAGATCACATTATTATGTTAGACTACATATTTTACATTTTTCAATTAAGTATATTTTTTAACTTTATATCTTGATCTTTAATGTGACATTAAGTTCAAATTATAAAAAAGATTCACAGTCTTCACTTAGAAACTGTTGTGTCAAGACGTATATTACACGAAATTATTCTCGAAATTTATCATTATTTTATTAGTGATTGTCTACTACGAAAAAATTTTTTAATTTTTATCTAAATATTTTGTTTATATAATGGAGTACGTCACTTATGTGAGTGTAGGAGGAATAATTTTAAGAAATAATTATAATTGACAATGTATTGTGTGTGTTTCTCCAATTCATATTCGGTTTTCAGTTGATTGCAATAGTCTGTCAACTGTTGAAAAATTCACACATTACATGAAGAAATTGGAATAAGAAATTATTATTATGGATTCTTTTTGAGGTTGACTCAAAGAGAAATCAAAACGTTAATTTTCTGCTCATCGAAATCATATTAAGGTTTATGTAATAAACTAAATAAATATAAAATAATCGTACTAATAACTATGTTGACTCCCGTTATTATTATTTTTTATTAATCACATTGTTATATTCCTCAAAATTGTGTCTCATATTGCACCAATATATTTGTGAGAATATCGGTTATTTTATAAATAATGCCTTCACTATAACTTGATATGTTAATCATTGCAATATGTTGACATGTGGTATGTTCAACAGTTTTTAGCTTGATAAAAAATTTTTTCTAAAAAAATGGAATAGTTTTACAAAAAGTAATCGCAAAAATTTTTGACTCTTAATTCTACAGAATTAAATTAAAAATAAAATCATTCATCAAAGCATGTTACAATATAAACTTCAAGCTTTAGAGAGAATACTTTTTTAATCTTTTGCGATGATTTTCCATTCAACGTTGATCACAAGAAATACAGATTGGCTTTAAAATCATAATTGAAACAAGAAAAATTGTAAGAAAATTTTTTAAAAAGCATTTTATAAATAAAACTTTTTTTTTGTAAAAGTATTAAATTATTTTTTGAGAAAAAAAATTTTTATCAAACTGCAAACTGTTTAATGTATGTAATTTTAAGAAACATAATAATGTGATTTTTGATACAGAACAATAAAGATGAAAGTTTTTTGAAGAACAGTCAAAAGCATGCTTAAATTTTTAATCTTTAAAATTTTAATTATTTATTTTTTTGTTTGCGATGATTTTTTTGCCGAGTTTCAGTGATTTGAAAATTGTGTATCTATCTAATTTTATGCGTTTTGATGAAAGTGTTTCTAATTTTTTTTTGAGTAATGTAATATATATAATAACCATATATCATATATATAAGTATTAATTCTTTTCAGAGATTTAAATAAATTTAATTAACATTACATGAAAAGTTGTAATTAGACTATTTTATACAAAATTATATTAAAAATTATTTTTAAATATATTTTTTATTTATATATAAATATAGTTTATTATTTATATATATTTTAAAGTGTAATGCAATTTTTAGGTTTTAATGATTTTTATCATGATATTTTTAGCTATATATATTAGCAAAATTGGAAAATCTCAAATATGAAATGAATGAGATAGTTAAAGAGATGAAGAAAGAACTAAATTATGGCATACATAAATATAATTGGTCTAAAAAATATGCCAAACGTTTATACAATCACTCTGTAGGTAATGTTTTATTTTGTTTACTTTAAGCTTCCAAGTTAATGAGTTAATAAAAGCAATCAAATTTGATTAGAATATTCTATCTTTAACTTTCTTGTCAATATACCCAGATTTCCCTCTTCAATTCTTATAAAAATTTTATATAATTTTTTAAAAAACTAGCTCAAAGTGCGCAAATCGATATAAAATGATCTAAATAATGAGGATTTGACCGGGCTAAGATATATTTTACAGGGAAATTAAAAAAAATTTAATTAAAATCTCAAAAAAGAGTATCCAAGTATTGACAAGAGAGTTAAATATATTTGCCATTTTTTTATTACAGCTAAACAATGGAATAAATTGATTATTCGAGAAAATTGCCATCCAGCTAAAACTAGTCTATTAGTATTGGTGCAAATACCTTTGTGGATATCATTATCGATGTCTATTAGAAATTTATGTTATATGCTACCTAAACAGGATGCTAGTATGTACGACAATAAAATAATGATTTGAATAAAATAAAAATTACATTTTTAACATATTTGTTTTGTCAGATGCTTACGTTACTTATCAGGAATTTATAACTGACGGATTTCTTTGGATGTCTAACTTAACTACAGCAGATCCGTTTGTACTTCCCATATTAATGGGATTATTTAATTTAGCTATTATAGAAGTAAATTTTTAATATAATTTCTGATTGGTTTATAAATATTATAAACGAACTTGAGAAATTAATATTTATATCCTCTCTTTATATTACTTTAATTTTTAATTTTACAGATAACTTGTATGAGTAGGGTACAAAACAAAGAATTGACAAAATGGCAGAGATACTTGATTAATTTCTGCAGAATTGCTACGATTGGAATGATTCCTATTGCTATGTCTGTACCATCGGTAAGTTTAAAATTTGTTTACAAGAATAATAATTTAATTATACAAAAAATATGATCTGAAATATTTTTTTTACAGTGTTTAAGTTTGTACTGGGCAACTAGTAGTGCATTTGGTCTCTTTCAAAATCTAATTTTGTTGTCACCAAAATTACGTCGTTTTGCAAAAGTGCCTATAACTACATCTGAATCACCACATCCATACTTGATATTGCGTAATAAGATAGCAATTAAATATCGTTTAAAAAAAAAAGTGGAAATTCCACCGAAGATGTAAACATGTTTTATAAGTTAATCACTTACACAAATAAATAATATGCATATAAGTTTTACAAAATTTTGTAATTTATAAACTTATATATTTTTGATATATATTTTGATATCTCATAAGATTTAAGTAACATATATACATATATGTGTATAGATACAAGGTATGTCCCGAAATTTTTTGTCAAGCACTCTTGCGTAGATAGATCAAATTAAATTGAGTCGAAAAGTCCTTTTTGCAATTTTTGCAATAGTTAACAAGATATTAATTACTAAAAATTGTCGAATGTTGGTCTTTATTAATTTTTTTCTCAAATTCTATCAACTTTACAGAAAAGAGACTGCTTGCTAGAGACAAAAATTGTTTATTTTCTTCTCATAGAACTCTAAGAATTTTTTTCAGAAATTTTTATCAACTTTTTAGTATCGCATTTTCTAATTGGCTATTTTTATTATTTTTACTAACATGAAGAAATACGATATTAAAAAATTCTGAAAAATTCTCAGAACTTAATAAGAAGAAAACAATTTTTTCTTTCGCTGTTTTTCTGTAAAGTTAGTATATAAGTAAAAAAATTATTTATGATAAGAGAATCAATCACCGATTTTTAGTAATTAATTATTTAGTTTGTTCTATATATTTATACAAGAGCGCTTGACAATAAATTTCGGGACATCCTATATATATGTGCGTGCGTGCGTGCGTGCGTGCGTGCGTGCGTGCGTGCGTGCGTGTGTGTGTGTGTGTGTGTGTGTGTGTATGTGTGTGTGTGTGTGTATGTATGTGTGTGTGTGTAATTTCAAATATAGTTTTTTGAAATTATTATATATAATTATTATACTATGCAATAAAAATAATTTTTTTACACATAGAAAATTCAAGTTATTCTAAAAAATAGAAACAAAATGGTAATACAAGCGCACGTGTCGTTTTGCGATATCATTTGTTTTTTATGCACATTTGAACAGATTATTTCGGTGCAAGATGAAATTTTACAATTGTCTGAAAATCATGTATTTTCATACAAAATTAGTATTCGCTAAATGAGAAAATGATAAAATTAAAGCGGAAATAAAGGAAGATGTTGAAATATGTATTTTTAATTGAAAATTACTCAAAATTTTCGAGCTTTCTACAAAAATGGTATCCTAACGTTCTCTTGAAGTTAGCTATTTATAACGCCGCGATGTGATTTAGACTTACAACGCTTACGAATCATTTCCTTGATGTTTATCAAATATTTAATAAACGCTCACAAACGTTATGAATTATGAGCATTTTCAAATTACGGCCTAAATGGCAATTTTCGACTAAAAATACATTTTTTCACCATTTTGCTTTACTCCAATTGCTTTAATTTGATTGTTTTCTTATTCAGCGATCAATTTTACATGGAAATACATAATTTTATGGAAATATGTACATAATGTACACTCGCAAAATTTCATTTTGCGCCATAGACGAAGTGATTTCCTCTAAACTTCGAACGTGCACAAAAACCGCAAACGACTTGATATCACTAAATTAAATGCACGCCGGTACTAGATTTCATCTCTACTTTCACATAGAAAATTTGAGTTTTTCATGTATGAAAAATGCTGTCGCACGATATTATACATAGAAACTTTGATATATTTAAATGGAGAGTGCATACATATTTATAAAATATTCTTTTCTATTAAGAAAATATTAAACAAAGTGGGAGAATCCTATTTGTGTCTATAAACTGACTACAACACCATTTGCTTATATCTTATTTGATCGATTTTCTACATGCATTTTTGCACAAATAAAAATTTCAGAAACGGAGTCACATTTGCCTATATGTATTATTATCTACAGTTCGATTGTCTACAAGCACTTTTGTGTACAAATATAAAATTAAGAAAGAAAGGTACGTTTACATACATTACATTATGTCTACAGATTGATTTCTTACAAGCATTTTTCTCTGTTTTTTAAAACAAATTCTCTGTTTTAAAAAAATTATGCGCAAAAGTGCATGTAGGCAATCTAGCTGTAGGCAATAATTAATACATGTAAGTAATCGATCTGTAGATAAATGAGATGGCAAATGATGTTGTAGACAATCAGTTTGTGAGCAAAAGGAGCCCCAAATAAAATATACAAAAATTAAAATACTATACAGATGTCCTGAATTTAAATGTCACTTCGGGTATGTGCAGGGGATCGACAAAAAGAAAAAAAATCCTAGATATGCTCATTTTTATTCCGTTTTAGAGAAAATCGCGAAAAAACAAACGTAGTTGCTTCATTGTCTCTCGCACTGCCTCTGAAGTATTATTGTTGCTGAAATCGTATCCGAAAATAATAATATTCACAGTTTTCTAGTTTATAAAACTATATTTATGTTTTTCTTTTTTTCTTTATAGTTTATCGATTCCTTATAACTGCTACCGAAATTTTGACATTTTAAAATGTATAAATTAAAATAATATAATTGTTTGTATATAAAATAAAATATTGCATAAATGATAATAAAAAAAAACAATGACATTTTCAATAAATAATTGTAAATTTTTGTGTATAATATTAATAAATTTTTAAAATATTTTTTACATATTTGTTTTCACAATATATGTATAAAATATATATATATATATATACATATATATATATATATATATATAA
>NW_012130120.1:1691361-1695195 GCF_000143395.1 Atta cephalotes | reverse complement strand
TATATATATTTATATAAATTCGTATTTATATAAATTCGTAAAATAAAAAATTTTTTATCAGGATTGCATTTGCATTTCTTTTGATTATTGATTTGATTTTCATTAACAAAATACAATTCCTAATATATTTCCAAGTATTATAATTAAAGTATACTGTAAACGCGTTTTTATCTTTTAATGTAATTATCTTATTATTGTAACAAATTATAATTATGTAATCATAAAATTGTTATATATGATTTGTGGAATTCTTTGTGTGTGAACTTTATACAGTACAAAATAGTAAAACATACGATATATTAAGCAAATAAATAAAAATGAATGTATGATTGAGCTATGATTTTACTATTAACATATTTACCTTTACAGATAATATATGTTTCTTCATATTCATATTTTTTTCTATTTTCGTAGTTTTCGCTACAGCTTTTTGAAAGGAAATGCTTCTTTTTTATTCATATTCTATTTTCCTTTCTTTATTGTGTACTGAGAGATAAACTTGGATAATTTATTCACTTACAGGCGTATGTAATCCCTTATCCAGGCGATTGCAGTAGGTATCAACAATGCGATGTAAGTGGTTGTTTTGTGATGCGTTGTGGTAGAGGAACAGAATTTAATCCAGCTATAGGTACCTGTGACTATCCCCTAAGAGATCGTACGGAATGTAATAATCGTGGATGAGAATTATTTAGTTCACAAGAAGTTATTGTAAAAATACAGAGTTATTTTTAAATTTTAAATTTTATTCCTGTTTAAACGAATCGATATTTATCACATTGTGTAAATAAAATTATAATATTAATTTAAATTATGTTTATTCTATTTATTATTAAAACTCTATGCTATTATTGCAATAAGTAACTCATTTATAGTTAATTAAAATAATAAGATTACAAATAGCATAATTACAAATTAAAGAATTATTAATTTATTATGAATTATTTTCGCATATAGATTGCAATACGGCAAACTGCAGAAATTGTAATTTTGTGATCATCATGAGTGACTATGTATTGTAAAAATATGGTGGTAAACTAACATCATCACTCATATAATAATAAATATGTGTATCGATATGATTGAAGAACAGTAATAATTAAACAATAATTAATATTTGACAAATGAATGCGAAAAAATATTACAGCGATATAGATATGACCTTTGTATGCATCTCATGTAGATAACCGATTTTTCATAATTTCATATAAACTCATCCACGACAAATTAAACGCAGTTTCTGCGGTAATGATCAACATTGAAGAAACTCCTACTGCGCACGCCAATCCAGTAAACACTCTTTCATAATATTTATGTAGTTATATACGGAACGATGTTCCACTGTAACAATTACGTCATTTTCAAATCAAAATGTCAGCATATTTTAATTATATTTCACGCAACAAAGTCGAACAAAGAGAAGAATATACACGTAAAATTTACATATAAATAATGTAACATTATCATAGTTACATAACATTTACGTAATTTTCAGACAATGGAAATTTATGTTATTTATTTATGTTATGTAAATGCTACGTTTACTATGCATCGAAACAATGACATGATCATACGTAATAGTTACAACCTTTTTAATCGTCAATGATATACCTGGTACGTCTTTGATTCGTTGTGCTATTCTATAACAATTGCATACACTATATTATGTAAATGTTTCGAATGTAAATGTTACGCACAACGTGTTTACTAGGAACTCAACCTACAATAAATATCACAATGTTATGATCGTATTCTTGTAATTTTATTTGAATAACTTTTCAGAATAATGTAAGAATATTTCTGATCTAAGTGTCTCTGTCATATTATTGTTATCTTATCGCTGAATGAAGTTAATTAAAGTGTTTTGTATGCTGTGTTATAAAACATGCAAACAATGTTATATTTACTTTTAAAAATTGCTTGTAATTATATTTTGTTAGATATTTTATATATAGTTTAATTTGTAAAAGCTATTAGTTTTTGCTATTGTCATATGTTTAAAAAAATATGAAAAATTTCATATTTTTTTAATGAAAAATTTCAAGTCAATTTTATTAATTTTATTAATTTTATTTATTTGTTTAATCTTTATCATTATTTTATTAAAGTTAAAAGAAAAGATAAAAAAATTAGCTAAAGTAATAATAAGATTGATTTCATTCAATTCGTCATAGAAGTTTACAGCAGAAGTTCAGTCTCGAAAATGTATTACAAAGGTGGCCAACTGTGGTATGTGTGCCACTATATTGGCATTCTCAGTAATATATATTATATATCCAATAAGAAGCACATGTCAGAAAAAAATAAAAACAAAAAATTACTCAGTAAAAGCAACTGTACTTCATTAAAATATATTTTTTCACTTTCTGACACTCTCTAGCTGCGTTCATTTTTTCTTGGTAAAAGTACATTATGCTGATATTTTATTTGAGCGTGTTTTTATCGTGATAAAAATTTTGCCTATATTCATTGGATAACTTTTTTCTTGCGAATTCGTATTCAATAGCTAATCGAAGAACAAAAATGGAATAATATTTTAAGCTTGAAAACGAACAAAAGGCAATAATTTCTAATTAATATTTTTGTCTATTTTGTAATGATTTATTTTTAAACGAATGTAAAACAAAACACACAGTAAAAAAATAAACTTTATTAAACACACTCTTTTTGCTTTTAATGTATAAGAAAGTATATAAATAATATAATGTTACGGTTCTTTTTTTATTTGATTATATAAGAGAGTGGCACTTCATCAAACCGAATCTCATATACATATACATATACATATACATATCTTAGCACTTCAACTTGTTAAAACGAAAAAGTTGGCCCTTCTGTATTACTGCACCGTTCGTTTCTGCTTTAAAAAGCATATTATAGAACAATATAGTGCTTAATATATTATGAAATGTAAGATACAAATATAGAAGACTAATAAAAATTTAGATTAATACATATGTATAAATTTTTACTTTCTATCAATATAGTAGTAAAATGAAATAATAAATAATTTAATAAATCAAGAGTATAATATTATAATCTTTGTTAAATAGAACTGAGACTCTATATTAAAAATATTTTATGCATTTCAAATATTTGAATCGAAATGAAATTTGTGAATGTAACTTATGTTTATGCAGCATTTAATAACAGATCATAAACTAAATAATGTATTATAATAAAATATTTATGTTAATCGTAAATTTATATCAATTGTCGATGTCAACATTCTTCAATTATCTCCAGACCATCGGGATCTTATTAACGAAAATTTGCCCAGGATTCTTAATAACATCTTATCGATGCCGTCTGAATTTCGAGCTTTTTCAATTATCCCGCAAATACAATAGGAATAGTCTTAAGGAATTGATCAATCATATTCGTTATAAAATAAAAAACTTTGATTAGTTGATTTTCTTACCCTCCATATACACAATGAATGTAATAAGCCTTAAGCCTTAAGAAATTGATCAATTACAATCGAATTTAAGAAGAATAATAGATTGATTGGTCAATTCCTTAAGGTTTTAAGACTTATTCTACTACTCCTATTGTCTGCGGGGTAACCGAAAAAGATCGAAATCTAAACGGTTACGACCACCAATGAAAGGATTGGAATCAGAACTGAAAATTGAGTATAACTTCGAACTGAAACTATTTAGATTCAGTCAGGTAGTAATATCATATTAAATTGATAAGTAAAGTATATGATTGAGTATATGATATTGTTATTCTAGTTTTATTCATGATTGCATTTCAAGATTGAAAAAATTTCGGCATACGATTTACAGAATTGAATATATATATATATATATATATATATATATATNTNTA
>NW_012130120.1:1679831-1690211 GCF_000143395.1 Atta cephalotes | reverse complement strand
CGTTTACTTATTGTGCTACTTGTATTAACTAATTAAGTTAACTTTACTTATTAAGTTATTACTTATTTACTAGGATACTATATAAACTATAGTAACATATATATATATATATATATATATATATATATATATATAATATGTGTGTTTGATTAATCATTTTGATGCATTGTATAAATTTAGTATATCAATTTAGTATCTTTAAATACATTGCTTGAATTAAGACAATTTAATAGAAAGTTACTAGTTAATACGCATATCAAATGCACAAGTAAGTAAACTAGGCTATTGACATTCTGAGGATAGTACTGACACTTGCTAAAAGATTATTCAACCATAACATGTGTGTTTTCGGGAAGCATTACGTGAAGATGATCTTTGTTACACTTCTTTTTTTGTATGTATATTCTTTTTTATTTAATTTTTTATTACTTTTTTTATTCTTTTTTTATTTTTGTTTTATTTTTATTATTCCGCCTTCGCGAATTTCTCTTCGTAGGCGTCAGACAGTGATAATTTCAAACTTACGTAACTCTCGGTCGTAAAAAATTAAAAACAAAAAAATACAAAAATAAAAAACTCATTTTGAAGACAAAAGAGCAAAGTAAAAGCACTTTAAGTTAATGTAGACAAAATTGATACAAAGTAAAATTTTCTTAATACTGTAAATATGGCTAAAATCGTAATTTCTTGCCTATGTTATTTTAATTTTTCTAAGAAATGTGACGTAGTAGATAAATTCTAAACACAACATCGTTTTCAGTATCAAAAAATAAAATTTGAAAATGATATTTTACAAGCCATAGACAAAATCAGTGTCGGATAATATTATTTTTTTGCGCAGAGCGGAAAATCTTACACAATGTATACGAATTTGGAGGATTGTATTATCAGGATTACTGTATTATGTGATGTAGAGCGATGGAAATGCAAGCTGAAGGCAGAGAGCCTATATTATATTTATAATACGAGTATATATGTTTTCGAAGCAATTATTTTAACTTGCATTCACTGACGTGAGTCCATCAATTATGACTTCAAATTCTTCAACAGTCAAACTAAAATAATCGATATATAAATTGTAAATACATTTCGTCTCCGTGATGAGATTCCAAAGACTGTAATAAAAGGCCGCTTGCGAAATAGCAATTTTGTCAATTTTTCATCCCGTGTTATCCATGTTCCTCGCGTCGGTCTCTTTATAAGGCCAGCTTATCTTGTATAATCATCAACGAGCAGAAGTTTGCTCGCGCACCGTCAATTGGCAAATAGTTCTGTTTGCAGTCGTTTGTTTGTTGTGTCGACTCTCGTGTTTGCCAACATTCTTTTTTCTGTTCTATATGCATATGCGTGTGCGTGAGCACATATTTCAAGCCGAGAGCTGTCTTTTTTCTCTTTTCGTTTCATTATCTTTTGTTGAGATGATCTTTAACCCTTCTAGCTGATAATTCTCCGATTTTCATGAATCAGAGCACTTGTTTCTTCGAGTATATCAATATCTGCTTCTGGATAAAGCGACGCCGATCAGCATTCAAGCTCGGCGCCACGATTTTAGAAAGAGATCAGTATAATATGATGCTCGGTGTATTGTGGAAGTATCGAAAATGACGTCGTGTTTTAATTATTTCTTCGCTGCTCTCTGCCTCTTTTATATAGCTGCTTTTTCTACCGCGGTATGTGGTGGGATTATTTACTTACAAGTGACTTTTTGTGATTTATGTAGCCATTCCAATTTTATCTTAAACAAGAGACACTATGTTTAAAATTATAATCTGAATGCTAGATTAACTGAGATTGAAGTAAAAAGACTATGGTAAACTTGATTCGTCACCAAAAGTATTAATATTTTATTATTATTTATAATAATATGTATAGAAATACAAATTTGTAATGCAAAATTTTAGTTTTATTCTTTTTTTCTAAAATTGATAAAGAAAATTTACTTTTAAATTAAAAGTTAATGATAAAAATGATGTATATTTTATCAATGCAACAATAATATGATACTTAGTATGTGATAAATAATCTGATGTTTGAAATCAGAATCTGATGAATTGGGTTATAAAATATTTTACTTGCGCCCATCAATTGCCTGTTATAAGAATATATGTCTGTAATGTAAATTTATTACTAGATATGTCAATTACTAGATATGTCAATCACTATAAAAATTGTATAATTAGATGAAGACTGAAAATGTGTGTTATTTTCTTAAAATTTCTATCATTTATTCTTAAAATACTCTTTATTAATTACATTACTAAAATTTTTTTAAATTATGTGTAAGCTTTTTTTCTATAAAGTATACACAACAAAATTAAAAATAAGTAATTATTATTATAGTCTCGTATATATTGATATAAACAAAAATAATACGATGACAAAGTGCAATATTTATAAATGTAGCTAATTTGTAGCAATTGTCAAAATCTTAATTTTTTAAATAAAATTTAGGTACCTATACACTTTTCGACAAAACTGAGGAACTAAGCAATTATCAAAGAATTATTAAATATATCTTATTTACTTACTTGATATGTAATTTATTGCCTTCACTGTAATCAAATTTATTAATTAATTTTAAAGTATATAAGTATATTTTATTCATGATAATCAAAGAAATTTGTTGATCTATTTGGGAATTTTAATAATAAAAATCAAGATTATTTTTTATACTATTTTGACAATTTTTATTATCGCAGATTTATAATCCAAGATTAACAACTACAAAACCGCCAGAACGTCGTGAATTAGTATTTCCTTGGCATTCAACTGAGAAAGTATGGCGTGTTCAAACATCTCCTTCTCCAATATGGCATCAATTGGATAATATTACATTCAAATCTGGCACAAAGAATTGGAGT
Organism: Atta cephalotes; assembly: GCF_000143395.1. Taxonomy (NCBI): domain Eukaryota; kingdom Metazoa; phylum Arthropoda; class Insecta; order Hymenoptera; family Formicidae; genus Atta; species Atta cephalotes. The sequence goes on along the minus strand of NW_012130120.1, from coordinate 1,687,350 downwards.
TCTTGGCGGAAGACTCCGGGTAGTGAAATTGAACAAAGAACGCAAATTGATATTCCCGAACAAATTTCTGAAAAAGTTCCAGAACAACAGCATAATTTCAAATTTGATAAATTGGAACAGCAAGAAAGTCTGAAATTTCCTTTTCAGTATGAAGATTTTACAGAATCTGATAAAAATTATGGATACTTTAAGAATGAATCAAAATATGGAAATCGCACTCGGCCTCAAAACGAGATTGATTTTGAACATAAATCATTGAAAAATGATGAGAACAAAAAAATGCAGGTAGAATTTGAGAATGAAGATTTATATGAAGGTGTAGATATTGATAGCACGGTAATTCTTTTTGTATATCTAAACAGAATTATTCATGCGTTACAATACCGTTTATATTAGAAGTGTGATTTAATTTTGAGGGTTTTTTTTTCTAATTAATTTATTTAAACAACATATCACGTTTTAATAACTGTTGCACAATCAATCTTTAATTCTTTGGTAAGTTCTGACATAGATTGTACTGGATTTTCGTCCAATAATGCTTGCAAAACTGCATTTTTCAACTTTTATCATTAACATTGAAATCACTACTTTTGAATCGATATAACCAATATTCACATGTTTTAATTGATGCAGCAATATCACCATAAATTTCTATCAAAGTTCTATGACTTTCAGTCGCCATTTTCTTCTGATTAAAAAACAAAAGCAATGCTCGAAAATGATGTTTAGAAAGCTCCATTTTTTAAATGGTAAATAGTTTTTAAACACGTTTACTGCATCTATTGTTAATAAATGATTAAATATCATGGAGTAATATTAAAGCATTAAGAAATAATAGCTGTGATTGGAATGTCTTCGACAACACTAACATTAATGCCATTTCTTGACAAAATCTTCAAAACTAAATCAATATTCAAGATATTGTGTAAGATATCTAATAATTTTGTTCTCAAAATATTTTTATTGAGATATAAAATCTTATATATATATATATTTTTTTTTATGATTCTTTATACTTCTCTAAATATATAACATTTGAACAAATTTGAAAAATATGTGTATAATAAACTTTGGTGTACAACGTTTTAAATAAAAAAGGTTTATAAAGTTAAATTTTAGAACTTAAAGTTTTAAGAACTTTTAAAAGCATTTTTCATTTATTTCAATCTTTATTTCACGTATTTATTTGATATTTGCATTACAATAATATCGGTTTTATCTTTTTACATATAGAAACCACGAAAAGGAAATTTATTTCTTTCACGAAAATCGCAGCACAAAATAGCCCGATATAATCCTCGATTAGGTGTTGAATGTCCTGACAACAATTCCACAGGACAATTTGTTTATCCACCAGATTGCAAATTCTTCGTCAATTGTTGGAAAGGTCGTGCATTTGTTCAACCATGTGCTCCAGGCACTCATTTTAATCCTGATACTCTGGAATGTGATTTTCCACATAAAGTGAAATGCTATGAGGATGAACCTGCATATTTCAAAGAGTCAGATTCTGTCTTCCAAATTAATCGAAAATCACAGAAGTTGCAAGTGCGTTTTTTTACATTATATTAATATTAATTATAAATCAAAATTTTATTTTATTTTTCAGATTTATTGACTTTGATGATATATTGTGTCTGATTTAAACAAAACATTTCTTTTTTAATATGCATATTTTTTAATATACATTTCGCATATCGATCGATATTTTACCGATTTATTTAACATTTTACAGGAACCAAAATGTCCACCATATTTAATTGGTTTATTACCACATCATGGAGATTGCACAAAATTTGTACAATGTGCACACGGTGCAACTTATATTATAAATTGTGGCCCTGGAACAGTTTTCAATCCCACTATTGGTACATGTGATTGGCCGCGTAATGTAAAGGGTTGCGAAGGTAACAATAAATGATTAATTATTGGAAGAAATAATTTATTTTATCGTAAAAATAATATGCAGTTTTATTTAAATGTATTCTGTTATATATAGATATTTTTAAATCTGATAAAAAAGTACCACTTGCATCTCCAAATTTTAATTTTGAGTACGATAGTGCGAAATATATCGAAGCAAAGAAAATTATATGTCCTGCGGATTTCATTGGATTATTGCCTCATCCGGAGACGTGTAAAAAATTCCTTCAATGTGCAAATGGTGCTACTTACATAATGGATTGTGGTCCTGGAACAGCTTTCAATCCTATTACAATGGTTTGTGATTGGCCACATAACGTACCCAGCTGCAAAACAGGTATATTAATTGCAACAAATAATGCAAATTGTTAATTTTAGCAATTTAACATTTTTATTAAAATAACTTGCAATTATATTCTCTAATAGAAAAGATCACGTCACAAAGTTACGAAATAACGAAACTAAAATAAGTAACTCACGGATTGTTCCAAATCAATACGTAATTTTTTTAAATCACATAATTTGAAAAATCACATACAGAAGTAATTTTATCCATCGCATGTGATTTTATAGTTACCGAATTTTAAAGAATCGAATAATAGAATAGAAATAGAATAAAAAAACGTCATCACATGACCTTTTAAATTACATAATTTTAAAAAATCACATACTGATTTGAAACAATCCGTGTTTTACTTGTCTTAATTAAATGATTTCGTTATGTAACGAAATCATATCAACAAATAAAACACTTTGTGACGTGATCTTTTTCAATAGAACTTATCTCTAAGAAAACTAATTATATACACGATATACATATGTAGATATATTAGTAAAAATATATTAAATCAATATGTTGACAAATTCTATATTATTCATAATAATTAATATTAGATTGAACTAAACAATCATTAATGTATTCCGTTTCATATCGATTTTAAATGACTTATTGAATACATTACGTGAAACACCAAGTAACTCGCAATGTTCTTATTTGTATTTATTATTATAGAAGCCGTAAACATTTAAGTAAATTTTGAAATTTTATAGGAAATTTAATTCTGAATAAAACATTTCCTATAAACATGGATAGAAATATGCTCTCTTAAAAAGTTAGTGTTAAAAAATTTCTGAAAAATTATGATTTATATGTATTTATAAATATCAGGGGAAGTATACATTTTTTACACTTTAAACCTAAAACCTTGAATATTTTACTTTCTTTCAAATACGAAAAAATACTTCAGGTGAAAGTGGATTTCGATGTACTTTGGTCATGTTGTTTATCTTTTAAATGGAGGCGTCAATAAAGTATATGAAAACCAACTTCCATTTTTTTAAATAGAATTATACGATTTTTTTTACATAGTATGTGATTTCTCTAATTATTCTGCATATAAAAATATTAAAATAGAGATATTAAAAAAAAAATCAATTATACAGTTTACCAGATATTGAATATTAACCTAAATTAAAATAAAATATAAAATATATTGTAAACTGTTAATTTTTTTATATATCTTTTCTTTCTTTTTATATGCAGAATAATTAAAGAAATCTACTAAAATATAATTCCATTTAAAAAAATGAAAGTGATAAAAAAAAAGAGGAATGTGAATGTTCCTCTTGAAACTGTTCCATTTGAAATATTTTTTGTATCATCAGAAATAAGTAAAATATTCGAAGTGTTTGGTTTAAGTGAACTTGTATACATATAGCATAATTATAAATGTATGCATTCATGCATGATATTGAAATTATTAATTAAATATTTTATAATTATATTTTTTTATAACCAAAATGTCAAACAGTTTGAACAGATGGTCTATTCATTATTATTATAGTCACTAGTGACTTGCGGAATATTAATTAAACAATTATAAATTATTTTTAACTGGGATCTGTTAATTAATATTTTCTAAAATTTTCTAAAAATAATCACAATAAATTCATACTTTTTGAAATATAGGTAAATTTGATGATAACGTACACAGAATGGAAGACACTACTTGGATTCCATTTGTTGCTTCTACTACATCACGATCAAATCTAAGTCCAACATTTAAACCAACCTGGAAACCATTTATGACATCTTCAAGTCCATTTTGGATATCATCGTGGACAACTCCAAGGCCATTTTATAATCGTTCTGAACATGTTAATTATCATGATTACGACCATGCACATAGAGAAAGTCGATATCAAGATTATGGACCACATCTAGAATGGAAACCAAATAATGGAAATTTGAGACAATCTTTTGATAACAATTACGAGTTTCAAGACAGGCAATGGATAAACCATAGAATTGATCAAAATCCACAACCAGTTTATCATTCTGATCCAGAAGGATCGTGGTCATATGAACATAGGAATCCAAATCATCGTTATGATCATAGATATTATCCTCCTGGTTATCATTATCATCATCATCATCATCATTATCATAATTATGGATCTACATCAAATCCGTCAATACCTACAGTAAATCCAAATTGGAACGCCGATAATCCTACTACTCTTATTGGTGATCAAAAATATGATCAAGGATACCAAGGATATACTCCAAATGCAGGTGATACTTGGCACTTTGACCGTAATGATTCCAATCATTATGATCATCATTATTATGAACATGTTGCGTCGAATGAAACAGATCAAAGACATCAACCATATTTTCCTTCTAAAGAATATAATGATAATAACAGTCAGTTTTCTAATGTATATAAAGAAATAAAGTTTTCTAACGTTTCTTATTTATTAGATAGTCAAAGGACCGATCATGATTTGCATCCGACTAAGCAAGATTATAATTGGACGATGCCAGAATTATATTATCCTAATTTCAATCATACTTTTCCATTCGTTGGAAATGTTTTGCTAAATAATAGTAATAATAATAAATTTACTAAAAATTCAAATCAGAATAAATCGCGACAAGATAGATTACCTCCTACTTGGATAGGACAAGAAAATACGACTCAATTAAATGGACCTTTTGTTTTCAACCCGAGTACATGGCATGATCAACAGAAAGTACAGATGGAAACACGTTCGTGGGATCAAGGTAAATAAAAATTAATGTTAAACTTGTTTATTATTTTAATAAATCATTAATTTATTTACATATTTTTATATAAAATTGTATGTATATAAAATTATGATATTTAATTAATATTTTGTGATTACGATTGTTACGTAAAAATATTTCATTTATGTTTGTTTATTATATTTAGATTAGATTAATTTTTTAATTAAATTTATTAGATATTTTTATTGAATTTATATATTATTTATATATTATTATTTTCAATTAGATTAAAAAGTTTGTTAGTACACTACAAGTTATAATAATACAAATTAATATTATAATAATGTGCTGTTGCAAACTTTACTGACGAATATTTGCACGCTGCATGAATTAACTTTGTAAATTGTACATACAATTAGTTATTATCTGCATGATATCATTGAAATAATACAAATATGCAAATGGATAATATTGCTTCTTAATAATTATGATGCAAAAAAATATATATTTAATAATATGCATAGAAATATATTGCATGTTGATATGTATTGCATGTTTCATGAAAAATTAAAAATGTATACAGTAAGATAAATAAATAAATACATTATATACATTTAAGTATGATAAAATATTTATATTATAGGGATGCATCAGATATCCGAAAAATATCCGGTGTCTGGTATTATCTGGCACTTTTTTACTATCCAACCTAACCGGATAGTATTAGTATCCCGGAATATATCCGATTGAAGTTTGATATCATTAAATTGTTGATTTTTTCTTATACAAATGTCCTAGAAATAAATATAAATATTCATGATGCTATATAATATTTTTTTATATTAGTATAAGCTCTATAAGCTTTTTTTTAGAGATATTTCCTCGGTTAATTTGATATTACATTCCAAATATCCGATATTTAGTATCCGATAATTTTACGATTCGGTATATATCCTTAATTTATATAATACATATCAATACTATGGATCAATGTTAATGTGAATATTATATAAATAATTAATTCTAGTCACATATAGCTTCTGAAAAATTTTGAAAACACACCATGGGAGATCCAGTATGTTGATAGATTGTAACTTTGATTTAAATTAATATATTTAAAATCTTTTTTTATTTTATAGTTTTGAGATTTAGGAACATACCTGCATAATAATGCCAAAAAGATTTATATATTATATTAAGTTAAAAAACACGGAACTTTCCCTTTTCTTTTCTTCGTGTACGGAACAAACGAAACTTCAATTGGATTTGGAAAATTCATGTGTATATGTTTAGAGTTAAATTTATAAATCGGAAATTATATACATAAAAAATTCGAAATGTTTATGATCAAATCAATTGTTTATTTTTTTTCATGGATCTCTAAGAATTTTTTCAGAATTTTTTAATATCGTATTTTCTCATGTTGAAAAAATAAGAAAATGCAGTATTAAAAAGTTGAAAAAATTCTGAAAAATTTGTAAAGCTTTCATATTATTATTATTAAAAAAAGTATTTTTTTTTATATAAAATTTATTAGCTAACTAAATTTAAATGAGAAAGTTAATATTTCATAGATATGACCAGTCAAGATGATAAATTGCAACAGCAATTTGGCAAAAATATATATCAGCAAAGCACAGTTGATAAAGAAATAAATGCAAAAACCGCATTAAAAACAAATATCTTGTTAAATTCAAAGAATAAATTTTAGGTTTGGAAGTGGCTTTCTAATTTTTATTCTTTTATTTGCTTGACGGTAATTACATATTAAATATAAATTTATATATATATATATATATATATATATATATATGATATGGATATACAAGACATATATACTAAAATAGCAAATACTTAGTTCATTATACTGTCTCAAAATGAATTAAAAATTATCTCTCTAACGCTTTGTAATTTGTAGAATCTACGAATACAACTGAACATCCAAGATCAAACTTTTATCCAAATGGAATATATGTCAATGCAAATGGCATAAAAGGTCATTACATCACAAAAGAAATTGAGGATAATCAGCATTCAAAGAGCCATCAATCACATAGTACTCAAAAACCTATCAACTGGAACAACATTTTTAACAGTATAATTATTACGTTATTAAAATATATTATTTTGTTATTGAAATATATTATTTGGCCATTCAACTTACACTAATTTTAGGGTTAATTTTATTTTACATTACTTGCTGATTTTCTTTTTAATGCTCAATTGTTTTGAATTTATATTATCATCATATCTTTAATTCTTAATTTTAAAATTTTCTATATCCAGGATGTCCGGAAAGATTTCTGCCATAGAGTGTATGTAGATAGAATAGACTAAACTGAGTCGAAAAGTTCTCTATCAATTTTCGCAATAATTAACGATAATTACTAAATAAAACGATTAATTACTAAAATTTATCGAAAATTGGTTTTTAATAATTTTTTACTCAAATACTAACAACTTTACAGAAAAACTGCAACAAACAATTGTTTATTTTTTTCTATAGATCTCTAAGAATTTTTTCAGAATTTTTTAATACCGTATTTTCTCTGTTGATAAAAATAA
>NW_012130120.1:1674910-1678822 GCF_000143395.1 Atta cephalotes | reverse complement strand
GTGTGTGTGGTGTGTGTGGTGTGTGTGTGTGATGTGTGGTGTGTGTGAGTGTGTGTGTGTGTGTGTGTGTTGTAAAATACTCTCTCTCTCTCTCTCTCTCTCTCTCTCTCTCTCTCTTTCTCTATCGACAAAAACGGGCAATTATTATTTACCTTAATGTAATATGCATTGGGAACCATTATAGTTATTCATTAAAAATTACCATCGGATTGATTGTTTATGCTATAATTTTGTTAATAAATATAATAATTGTATATTTAAATTTTGCAATTTACATCTAAATGTTTTGTTAAAACTACATATTTTTTCTTTAATAGATTCTGAAAATGATTATACTTTGTTTACGACAACGCTGATGACAACAACAGAGAAAATTTCCAATAAACTGGAATTGTCAAGAAGAGGACGGGAGTTTGAAAATACTGCGAAAGAAAAAGAGTTGCATAATTCTGATAACATAAATGATTTTAATTTATCTAGTGAATTAATTGAACGTGAAGATGATAACTGGAGTGGTGATACGAAAACAAGTAATGTAAATTTGAAACCTCCAAATATTGTAGAACCTGAAATAAATGATTACAACGTGGATGTATTAGACAAAAATATCTGGAAGCCTAGACTGGTTTTCGAAAATAAAACCAAGACAACGACGGCTTCATCAGTCATTATGAAAATTAGTCCGGAAAATACCGATATCGAACTTTTTAATATAGAAGCAGCCCCGTTTCAAGAAGGTTAGTGATTTAATAAGTTAATGATTTAAAAATTATATAAATTTATGTATTTTTATCTATAAAATGAGTGCTCGCTACATACATGTGCGTAAAAAATAAATTTTGGTAAGTTATTCTTTAATTGTTTTTTTGCATGGATTTATTCGTAATTGCTTTCTTGCGCATTGTTATGCCACAAAGTATATGCAATAATGAAATAAACTTATTTTAGATTAAGCTTTTGCAGAGAATATAAAAAATATATCGTTTTTTGAATAATGTTGCAATGTGAGATTTGTAAGTCGATAATTAAAATCAATACTGTGCTAATTTAAATCTTTCTATTTACTAATTGCTATTATTTATTAAATGTTTTAAATATTTATAATATATACTTTATGTGCAACATTTTTTACATAATAATTATTCATGGATATTAGATAACACTAAAAAGTTAAAATGTAACTTTTCTATTTTTAATATTATATACATGTTCACTATATAAAAATTATTTACACATTATATTATTAAATTTATGTATTATATGTCATGTATGTAATTATTTATGTATTATATATCAATTTATGTATTTATTTACATTAAATTTGTTTAGCTAACTTAATTGATTTTATCCTTTTGCATGTATTTGCTTTTTGTGCTTTCGCATGACTTTAATTACTGTGGGAAAAAATTATAGTAGTATAGTATATAAAAATATATTCGTGTAAATATGTATCAAATATACATGACAATATAAATCATATTGTATATTACATTCTATATTGGATCCACAAATAAGTGATAGTTAAATAAATAAATAAAATATAAGTAAATAAAACATTTATTATTAATTAATTTTAATTAATAACAATTTATTAGTAATAATTAATTTTATTATAGAAGAGCCGTCATTCCCAGTTTATTACGTGCCGCCAGTGCATCCATTAACTTATTCAAAAAAAGTCCGTTCGACTAACGCCTATATCTGGTCAGGTAAGAACATTTATATAACGATAAATTAAAAAAATTTAATCTTAATTATAACAAAAAACATTTTATTTAATATATAATCAATAGATTATTCGTTTGAGAGGCGGTTCTGAGCCGAGCAATGGTTATGTTGAGGTACAAGGTGTGCTGCCTGGTTGGGGTATTGTATGCGATTCTAGAAATAATTGGACTTTAAAAGAAGCTCATATTTTATGTAGACAACTCGGATATAACAGGTATGTAAAACGAAAAATTATTCTATTTAAAAAATTGTTAAAATTGTATTTTGTAAATTTGTATCTGTATTATTATACATTAGTTATATACGTAAGTATAATATATCTATAATATCATTAAATGGCTGTAAAGACAATTAATGACATAGTAGCTTTGTATATCTTTTTTTAATAGATTCCTTATCTAGATATAATAACATTTGTTTAACAACAAAATCAGAACGAAGTTATATCTTTTAGTTTTTTGAACGTTGAATATGAATCTGAATTCCACTTATAGCACAGATTCCACTTATAGAACATTCCAAGGAATGTTCTAAAGATGTTCCTACATTCCAAAGATGTTCACAGAACGTCCCTACGTCCCTTAACTTGTTCCCAGTTGTCTCTCAGAAAAGTGTGCTGTATGGGCTGATTGTTCCATCACATCACAAAAAAATGAAAAATTCGCGTTTATAGTTGTAAAAGAGGACAATTTTTATATATCTTGTTATATTAATTACGATGTGACATATAGAAGAAATTATATTGTATAATTCAATAAATAATTACGGTTCAAATAATTAAATAAATTAAACAATATAATATAGGAAGAATCACTCAGGATATTATGTGTGTAATAATATTATTATAAACAATCTAAAAATTTGTATAGACGTTTCGATCCCTATCGGGTCATTTTCAATATTCAATAATACAATAAATTGAAAAGTTACGATAACAATGTAAGAAGTTAAATTATGATAAGCATATGTTATCTCGCATATTGGCAAGTGGAATAATTGCAGGTAAAGCTCTAGATACAAAACAGCATGATCATCGGAACTTAATGTTAGTCGAATTCAAATGTCACCTAATAATAATTGCATGGTATGTAGTATAATCATACAGTGAACTTTTTATCAATATCAGGTTGATACAGTGAATTCAAAGTAGAATAAATGTAAAAACGCTTCATATTCCTTTTACAACTATAATTAACAAAAATATTGCATCACTAATAATATAATGTTATCATTAATAATTATTGTAACATTATATCACTATATTATATATTACAAATTAAATCGAAAGTCAATTATTAAAAGTTACACAAAAAATAACAAGTAAATATCTGCAGATGATTAAAGTTAGATCATCTAAATTAATTAAAAACTTGAGTACAATTTTTATTTAATTATAAAATTCAAAGATATCAAACGAGTCTTACTGTAGAACTCTGAGATGTAATGCTAGAACATTCAATAGTTGAAATAATTCTGTTATCTAATAAAGAAAGTGGTAACAAAAATATGTAGGAAGGAAAATTCAATGATATAGGAAGGGTTTGTAAGAGGGATAGATATACGTCAGGTAGAGGATATATTGTAATTAAAATTAAGTACGTTAAGACTTTCAATCCTCAAAAGTTTTTTTTAGTGTTGGCTATAGTTAATAAGACACTCATAATTAAATGTTTATTGCAAAAAACTGAATTAGATCATTAACGATTTACTAAATTCCTTTCAATTGTTTAGTTAAACATTATGTTTTTTAGATCATTAAATACGAATTCAAAATGGACAAATTCAAAGTCATGGAAGACTTCTATACATTTTGCAACAATTTGAACATTTCTAAAGTTTTTATATCTGCCATATCCACTATTTTAATTTTGACATTGAATTCGTTTTCAACGACCTAAAAGACTCTTATATTTAAATATATAGATAACTATAGTTCCACCCAGCCTACTATTATTAAGTGTACGCCCATTGCTCGGTGCGCGGGCCGCGAGGAGTGGGATGTTCTAGAAAAACTTGTCAGGCTATTTAACGATTTTTAGTAATTAATATCTCATTAACCATTGCGGAAATCGCAAAATAGTAAAAGATTTTTGAGTCAGTTTCGTTCGCTCTAGTCTTGCTCAGGGTGATATTGAAATTTAAGGACACTCTGTGTGTGTGTGTGTGTGTGTGTGTGTATATATA
>NW_012130120.1:1669322-1674581 GCF_000143395.1 Atta cephalotes | reverse complement strand
GTGTGTGTGTGTGTGTGTGTGTGTGTGTGTGTGTGTGTGTGTGTGTGTGTGTGTGTGTGTGTGTGTGTGTGTGTGTGTGTGTGTGTGTGTGTGTATATACAAGGTGTCCAGTAAGTTTTGACAAAGCGCATGTGCGAAGATAAAGCGGACTAAACTAGGTTGAAAAGTCCTCTACCAATTTTCGCAATTTTTTTTTACCCAATGAGCAGAATGTCCAAAAATTCATACATAAAACAACTTTAAGATATTTAAGATATCTCTACCTTTAAGAATTCTTTAAAAAACATCAATTCTTTAATTATTTCATAAAGAACTCTGAAAGAAGCGCTCATGTGTGGATAGAGCGAAAAAACTGAATGGAAAAGTCCTCTATCATTTTATAATTTTCGCAATAGTCAACGAGATGTTAATTTCGTAAAGAAATTTGTTGAATAAGCGAATAAAATCAACGCATAAGACAACTTTAAGATTTCTTTTTCCGCTCTATCCACAAAACTTATCCTGTATATTTTGTATTTCGACATTTTTATCTATTATAAACTTTTATATCATTTGGGATGATGATATAAAATGATTAACAATAGGAAACGTAATATTCTACAAACTATTGTATTTTATTTATTATAGAGGCGCAGAAATGGCTTGGCAAGGCAGAAATAATCGTAATAATATGCCAACTTGGATCGCTGCAAATACTGTAACATGTCTCGGCAATGAAACCAGATTTCAATCATGCAAGTAAGATATAAGCTTCAGAAATTTATGATAATAATAATAATAATTCCATTTATGATAATAAAGATTATTAGATAGAATAAAGATATTAGAAAGATATTAGAATAAAGATGGTCAGGCATTAAAATCTAGATTTGATAATATTTTTGAAGCTTTCACAGGTGCTTTTCTATATAAAAATTATATGTTTCATGAGTTTTCCGAACGTTTTGTGAATCTTGTATCTCTCCAAAATTATTATTATTATGATTACCATGATAAATCATATATCAGGCTGCTCTTCGTCGATGAAGTGGACTGCAAGATTCACGAAACATTGGCATTCCAAGAATGGATCTGGACACGAAGAAAACACATAATCTTTATACAAAATCTAGATTTTTTTACTGCACATAACAATAGCAAAATATTTGTAATTAATACTTTTTGTTTTTGTTAAGTTTATGATTATCTTTCATTTGCAATGTTTTTTGTTGACGCAAATTGTAATAAAAATTATTACTCTAAAATTTATCATGGTAATCATAATAATTTAGATTCACATATAATCAAGAGTGCCGTATAGATAGAGATGCAATTGGTGTGCGATGTACTCCCAATCGTATCGCACATTGTTACAAGGATGAAATACCTCATGATGGTCAATGCTATCACTTAGCTGATCCTGATAATGGATTTAATCATGCTGAAGCATTGGAATACTGCAAACGAAGGAATGCACGACTCATTGACATTACTAATCAGGCGGAAAATAACTTTGTTTCGGAATGGCTATTGCAATCGTATCCGAAAGTTAGCTCAATTATGACTTCTGGTTTCGGTTTTACTAGCATGGGTCGCACCTTATGGATCTGGGCGGATTCTGCTCATGCCAAATTTAAGTATGATTCTTAGAATACTTATAGCTTCTATTTAAATTGTTACAAAATGTTAAATTTATTTTTTTATTATTAATATTTATATCTTTGTATATTTATAATAAAACATATTACTAATATTCTTTTGTCTTTCTATCAAGCTAATAATAATTTCTTTGAATGAATGAAAAATTTATTTGCATCCTATTAAAAATAAATAAACTTAAAAAGATTATAAGATTTTATTATATATTTGAATTTTTTGTTAAATATTTTGTTAGATTTACAAAATGGTGGCCTGGGTGGATGAACGATACGAAACAACCACCATGGGTAGGATCTCGTCCTCTTTGTATTGTGATGAAACGGAAATTTTCGTGTCATGAACGATCTGAATCGATTTGTGATACAGATTACTTCTTCTGGGACACTGAAGACTGTGCAACTACTTCGAAAGGGCATTCTTTTATTTGCAAAAGGCCTTATGATGATATTGGTATTATTAAAGAATTCTTGAATATATAAACAATATATATTAATAATATATATTAATAAAATATATAGATGTATATGTGAAATTAGACTTCAAATAAGCTGCGAGAAATTATTTTTAATAATATCTTTTGTCTCTTATACTCTCTTATACTATAAAAATAATGTTGCTATGCTTTATCGAATTTTACTTAATTTGATTTGAAATATACAAATATGTGACATAAAGTATGCATGACTTTGTAATATATATCTACTATAACAAATATCTTAAATACAAAAAGGCAATTTGCAAATTTACTTATTTGTTTAGGTTGTGTTTATGGGAAAGGAAATCAATACACTGGCAAAGCTAATGTAACAATATCAGGAAATGAATGTCTTTCGTGGGCCGATAAAAGAATAGTACATCAATTACGTATAAATGTAGATATGTCTTTATATGTATACACATTAAAAATATGCTATTAAATCAAAGAATAACTTAATTTTTATCATTAGGTTGTTAATAAAGAAATTCGAGACAAACTGGAAATGCATAACTATTGCAGAAATCCTAATCCAATAAAAGAATCGAGACCATGGTGCTTTATAGAAACCGGAAAGCGTGAATATTGCGACATTCCTGCCTGTGGAAATATTGGTATCTATTTGACTAAAATATATCAGTAGATACCGAATATTTTCAATAAAGTTGTGAAAAAAGGGATAAAAATAAGGATTGTAATACTACATAAAATTAATTATTTTTTTTAGATTCAAAACGATCTATGTTGACTGGTCAATGCAAACCTAAACATTTTGAATGTACGCCAGGAGAGTGCATTCCATCTCCATGGGTTTGTGATGGAGAGGAGGTGAGATATAGAATAGAATATATTTATTCACTTCAGCATATATAGTCAAGAAAGAGACTTAGTTATTTTTTATTTATTCTTTAATTTTTATTTAATCTTGCTCATCCTTTTATATCTTTTATACACACTTTATTTACCTATCTAAATTAAAATTATCTGATCTTTAAATTCGCTCTACATAGTTTTTCTCTCCCCTAACTTGTCTATCCAACTAATCAAATGTGAGTTTGCTGACACGTTGCCAATTATTAAACTATGTTTATAAAACTTCTAAATTAAAAAAAAGAATCTTAATTTTTTTAATAAACTTACTAAACTAAACTAAACTCATTGTGTTTATTTATCATTGTGTTTATTTTATTTAAATAAAGATTGATATAATTATTATAACATTTAGTGTAATGTTATTTAGGATTGTACAAATGGAGCTGACGAAAGAAAATGTATATTGGATCTGAATCTCTTTGAAAAATCTACAAAACATAAACTCGAGGGCTATGATGTCGAGAAATGGTTGAATACACCTTTAAAAACCTGCGCATTAAGATGCAAAGAAGCTGATTTTACTTGTCGCTCATTTAACCATAAGTTTGTTTGAAAGTTATTTTTATTTATTAAGTTATTTAATTAATGAGATATTAAGAAAAAGAACAATTTATTACTTAAATATTAAATTAGCAAATATTTATTTAATTAACATTTATCTAGTGATAAATAATAATAAAAAATATTAGTAGTATATTTAGCATATTTTATAAAAGTTATTTATAAAAGATATGTAATTTATATAAAGTGTAATTTATATAAAGTGCGACTAAAGGAGGATAAACATTTGGGATGAAATCCCTACACCAAACATGTAAAATGTTTATATATATAAATTTATATAAAATTTATATGAATGTATATCTGCAAACCCCTACTGTTACTAAGATACAACTTAAACAAAAGTTTATTAACGGAAAATGAAAAAATAAATATTTATTATTATACATATTTAATATTATTTATTTTCAACTTTTAATTACAACGAATGTTCAAATCTTCAATTTTATCTTCAATTTTATTTAATACACGCGAACATGTTGGGTCATGAATTAATAATATAAACATTTGAGCTATATCTCAGTAATAACAGGTTTGCGGATATATGAACGTTTTCCCCAAAGTCCTCTTATTTCAGTTGTACTCTATATCGCGTTACGAAAAAATAACTTTTTTCGTAACAACTACATTGTTATCATTGAGATTAATTATTTTCTTTTTATGATGTTATTTATAAAAATATTATATTTTGTTTTAGATTGGATGGTAATGTGTGTTTATTGAGTAATAGTAACATCGGCTTGACTGGTGCACTCAAAGCTGACAAAGAGTTCGATTATTATGAAATGAAAGAGAGAAGCGTGAACTGTGATGGCATGTATATTTGCAATAATCGCAAGTGTATAAATCAAACAAAAGTTTGCGACGGCAAAAATGATTGCAATGATCGCAGCGATGAGAATATCTGCACAGCTGAAAATTTTGATTATAGTATTCGCTTAGCTGGTGCAAATAATAGTTATGAAGGTCGAATAGAAGTCAAAAGTAAGTATTATATTCTTGATAAAAAAATCGGCATGATTTATACGCTGTAGAGGAACCGATCATATTGATCTCTATAACATATTTTGATAAGGTCATAATCTCCAACAGATTTCAGTTGGCGCTCGTTGTTTGTTTATACAGAAATTCTGAAAAATTAAAGATATAAAAGATATAAAAAAAATTTTTATCAGAAACAATTGCAAGAATACATGAAAAGTACTCAAGTAAATAAATTACATAAAAAGTAAAGTATATAATGTAGCATATTTTAACGTAATATAACAAAGACTTTATTATTTTTATTTGTGTTATTAGTTTAAATGCTCCCTTTTAATTATATCACATACATACATATATTTAAATTTAATTTTTTAACATTTATTTCATATTTCATATTTTTTCTGTAAGTAATTATACGATATGTAAAAATAAAATCTACGCATATGTTTTTTATAAAAAGATTGCAAAGAAAGAATGAAATAAATAATTAAAATTTAAATGTTCAAAATAGAAGAAATGTTAAAAGAAGAAAAGGCAATTATTGTTTTTTAATATAACCTCCTTTAAATTCAATACACTTTGGTCTTCATGCATTTAAAAAATAATAGTTGCCCGGGAAAAAATTATCCATATATGTATAATTATATAAATATATATAATTGTATAAAATTACATGTAATTGTACGTAATATATCTATATAAAATTATATATAATTCTATATGGACAT
>NW_012130120.1:1661394-1669302 GCF_000143395.1 Atta cephalotes | reverse complement strand
AGTACTAATAAGAGAATATTTGTTAGCAATATTTGGTATGTAAAGGAGAAATAAGCAATCTTAGTTCGTAATAACTTCGTATAGCATACATTATACGAAGTTTAACTTAAGTATTTTAAAAGTACAAAGTAGGTCTCTCTCTCTCTCTCTCTCTCTCTCTCTCTCTTACATTCTTTTCTTTTATTTTATAATTTTACTGTTGGATTAGTTCTAGGACATTGGGGCCAGGTATGTGATGACGGCTTTGGTATGATCAATGCTGATGTTATTTGCAAAGAGCTTGGTTTCGATCTTGGAGCTTTGGAAGTTAGACCGGGTGGATTTTACGGAAATCTCGATCCACCTACGAAATTTATGGTAGATCAATTGAAATGTCGTGGAAACGAAACTACATTACGTGAATGCGATTTTAACGGGTAAAAATTGACGTTATGTTTTACTTATTGTAATATTGACAATTGATCGTTACGTCGCGTCGGATGTACATTATAATAATTCAACTAAAATTGGCACGAATTATTTATACAACTGAATTATTTATACATATATTTTTGTTTCTAGATGGGGAGTTCATAATTGTCAACCGGAAGAGGCTGTTGGGATCGTATGTAAGACCGCAGTCAATACTTGTCAGGAAGGTTATTGGAAATGTGATAATAGTCCAACTTGCATACCGACTCCTTTCATTTGTGACGAGGTGGTCGATTGTCCAGATCACTCCGATGAAAGTTCAGAATATTGCGATGTAAGAAAGTTAGAAGAAAAGTAGAAATGGATTTGCATATTTTTTATTATCTTTTATTATCTTTTTTAGGCACCATTTGAGTTGCGCTTGGCGAATGGTAGCAATTCTCTGCAAGGAAGAGTAGAAGTGCGTCATCACGGCGTATGGGGTACCGTATGCGATGATGACTTTACAAATGCTACGGCAGTAGTCATTTGTAGATCTTTAGGATACGGTGGTATCGCTATAGCTAAGAAAAACGGTTTCTTTGGGTCTGGCCAAGGACCAATATGGCTCGATGAGGTATTACATTTGTGGCATAAAATATTTTGATTTCTTGCAAAAAGAAATTTATTGATTTTTAAATTTTTGTTTATCTTACTTTATTTTATATTTTCTTAAATATACATATTTAACATATTTTCAATATATTAATTTAAGCATATCATGATAATTAATTTAATGAAGAAGATAATGATTGATATAAATAATAATATAAAATATATAGTATTACCTACTATGCCTTGTTTGATTAATATTTTAAGACAATATTCTTAATTTATACAAAAAAGGTTTTCTGTCATGGAAACGAATCGCAATTATATCGATGTGAGCATAATCACTGGGGTCAACATAATTGCGATCATAATGAGGATGCAGGTGTAATTTGTTCACCTGGAGATGTTAACGATGCCGAAGTAAATAAAACAAATAATTATTATATCTTAATTTATTTTATTATATTTTTTTAGATTGAAAGTTATTTTATCTGTTAGATTACGCATTGAATAATAATGACAATAATATTAAAATTTAACATATTTGTACAGAGAAATATATGTAAATTGCTTAAGTATTTAAATTAATATTTGAATTTATTTAATATGTAGTAAAATAATAACATAACAATATATTAAATATGTACACAGTATATAGATATTTGACATAAGTTGTAATGATTGCATTTATTAAAACAATTTCAAAGTAGACAAAATTTCATAACTTTAATATAATTTGCTATTTATTTTCTTAATTTTACTTTTATTAAACAGTCATATTGGATAAACAGTCAAGAACATTCAGAGCAAAACATTAATGAACTACTTCCATCAAATTGTGGCCAACGTGCCAAAGATTTCGATAGCGATGAAGATTTAATATTTCAGAAAGTAGTACATGGCTCCATTGCACCAAAAGGCACTTATCCTTGGCAGGTAAATTACTTTTAGAAGAAATATTATTGGTTTTTTTACGGTAACTAATGAAGAATTATCATCATTTTATGTGCATTATGTTAAAATAAATATTGCATCAGATGTACAGCGAGATTGATGATATAAGAGATTGTTAAATAATATTTAGGCTAGTATTCGAGTTCGAGGGCACAGTCGATCAAATCATTGGTGCGGTGCTGTTATTATATCGCCTCTACACGTGCTAACAGCAGCACATTGCCTAGAAGGTTATAACAAAGGCTCATATTTTGTTCGTGCTGGTGATTATAACACGGATGTAAGTGAACGTAATTATTATCTAATGAAATTATCATCGAATCCCCAAGAACATTTATTACATCTTGGTAAAAAATTTTTCATACATGAATATGTACAAATATGTATAAACTATTATTATTTCTATTACACTAAAAAGTAATTTTACAAAAGAAAGAGGAATGTATAAAGGAAAGGCTCCTATTATGAGATACCGAGTTCATTTTGGATAAATACTAGAAGTTTATGGGTAGAATTTAAAAAAATAATAGATCATTTTGAAAGAAATTTAATAAGCTTTAAGATAATGTTAAAATTTAATTCATATTTCATTTTTTTTGAAAATTAAAGAAATGTAAAAAGTGAGCAAAGTAAAAAGTCGCAAAAGTGAAAAAATGCACTCTTAATATGAGATGCCCCAAGAAATCAATAGTAAAACAAAAATATATCAGTATTGTAATTAAAAAACTTTATTTAATGTTTCTTAAACATTAATACAAACAAACACAGCCAAGATGCGCGAAAAATGAGTATGCGATACCTAGAATTCGTCTTCAGATAGTTGAAATTAAGCATTGCAGAAATAGGCACTCGATGTTCATTTCGGTAATCCTTTTTATTATTGTACAATTACATTTATACTTTAGCAACGATTTTCACTATGACATGGGAGCATGGGTTATTTCATGAGTTATTAGAAATACCTTGAGTATTTCGTATTATAATTTCCACATCTTACGGTTTACGATCATCAAATCTAACTTCTAGTAATTAAGCAATTCAATATATCCCGTATTTTTCTATTGGTAGACCTTACTACAATATATGAAGAATTTATTGTCAAATATTTATTTATTAAATAATAAACAATGTTTAAAGCCTCATCTCAATGAAACTTGAAGACATCCAAATTCTAAAATCTTTTTTTACAATGATTAGAGACATGATCTAATAATGAATTTTCTACTAAATAGTTTTTAATCCAAGAGCAATAAATTCATGGTAAAACCAATAGCGTCTATTAGTCTAGCAAAAACGCCTATCTCATATTAGGCGCCTATCTCATAACAGGGAGGGCTTTTCTCTATGGATATGAATGTTATGAATATTTGTGTATGTTTGTATATAATTATGCATAAAAAATTTTTTACTGGGCATTTTGTATACATTTGTTAAATATGTGACACTTTACACTTTAAATCATATTTGATATCTTTAGATAAACGAAGGAACGGAAATAGAAGCCAACATCGAAGATTATTACGTACACGAGGAATTTCGTAAAGGCCACAGAATGAACAATGATATCGCTTTAGTTTTACTTAAAGGTCTCGGCATCCCGCTTGGCAAAGATATCATGCCAATTTGCTTGCCGGCTGAGAATGCCGAATATTCGCCTGGATTGAATTGCACGATCAGTGGATTCGGCAGTATTGAAACGGGCAAGACGAGTAGGTGTTAAATACTGAAGAGTATTACTTTAAATGAATATTGTAATATTATGTAGTATCCTTTTGTAGCGCAATCGAAAGATTTACGATATGGCTGGGTGCCTTTATTGGATCAGTCAATTTGCCGAGCCAGTTATGTTTATGGTGAAGGTGCAATAAGTGACGGAATGATGTGTGCTGGATATCTTGATGAAGGTATCGACACATGCGATGGCGATTCCGGAGGTCCTTTAGCATGTTATCACAATGGTAATGTTGAAATAATTAATAGATTATTATTTAATCTATTAATTATTTATAATTACTGAAATTAGGAAAAGAATCGTATAATAACGGGTCATATAACAATAGAATTTTTTAAAATAATAAAAAATACAATTAAAATTATAAAAGAAAATTTATGTAATATAGAAGATGGGTAGGTAATAGAATAAAGTTCGGAAAACATTAATATATAAACTTTTTATATCCAAAAAACAGTAATTATTTATTATTTTTTATTCAAGAATTAAAGTTTATGAATTCTATCCTAAAATAAAAAATATTGTATTTTGTTATGTTCAATTAGTACTTGCAATAATAGTATTATTATAATAAAATTCATATACTTTTTTATAATAGGAGCTTTCAATTTGTACGGGATAACTAGTTGGGGCCAGCATTGCGGCAAAGCAAACAGACCTGGAGTTTACGTTCGTGTAGCATATTATCGTCGCTGGATTGATAAAAAAATTAGGGAATCGTTAGTAGGTAGATAAAATGTCGAAATTATAAAATTTGCAATCACATACGCGTAAACATTTTTGTGCCTCTTATTATTTCTTTTACAAAAAGCTAATTATATTATAAAACGCCAATTTTTTCGCCAAAATTAGTTTTAAATTGGTAAATGAATCATATTAGTATTAACAATAATTGTAAATGATAATGCTCTATTTGTAAGTAATTGTCTATCTGTAAATAAGATACTTATTGTGTTATATTATGATACATGGCTTTTTTCATTCTTTTGTTAATTTATCGTGATATTTATGTGCACTTTGATATACTTGCAAAATAAAACGTAAATATCAGTCATAAAATACAGAAATAATAATAATAAAACAGTCAAAGTAATTTTGTTAATTTGCAGTTTATTTTGTAAGACATCTTCATTTCTACAGTAATTGCTGATTTTCTGTGGCTTTTATATAATTGAATCTATTTTACACACACTCACTCGCGCACGCACGCACGCACGCACGCACGCACGCACGCACGCACGCACGCACGCACGCACGCACACGCACACGCACGCACGCACATGCGTACACACAATAGTCTCATTATACTTGATCCGATTCAATTCAAAATGACAATTTAACAAATGGCATTTATACACATTGAATGAAAATGATCATGAAAAAAATAGTAATTTCAATGTAAACTATATAATAATATTACATTGTTGTTATTGATATCATCAGAATAGTTAATCAAACAATAACTTATTCGCTTAAATACTTCTTGCATTCATTTTCTGTAAAAAGGCACATAAACATAAGAACAATCTGAGAACATTATAATCATTATATAAAATATGATATCAGAAAACAAAATGTCAATTTAATATAAAATTTGAAAAGATTGTTATATTTAACGTGAAGATTGCACTGAAAGTAATGATTGCTGATTTGCAAATCTAAGGAATTACAAGCAGGAAAGATATACATTGAATAATTTTAGATATATATTGAATATTTCTTTAATTTTTTGTGAAATCTCTAGATCAATATATTTTGCCAAGATTCTAGCTATAGTTAAAGATATTTTAGAATAGTAAAAGTTCGTTTCAGCTTTTTGCTTTAAAATCCATCTTCAATACGATAATGTTAATAAAATTCAAACTAAACAGTTTATATGCTCGTTGCTATTGTTATTTATAATAACGATAATCATCATTTTCGATGCAATCTTTGTAGAATTAAGAATCCAATTTTTATATTTTAGCGTATGTTACACATTTGTAAACATTTGTGTGTTTACATCATAACATACATAATATCAATTTTGTCTTGTTTATAAATGTTTCCGAATAAAAAGAAATTTACAAATCATACTAGATGATTGTTTTTCTTAGAAAAAAATAAGATATTAAATGACAATCTCATACATAAGATTTACCATTTGAAATTTGCCATGATGTTTTTCAGTACGTATGCAAAAAAAAATAATTAGAAAATATTACATACATCAATTGTATTTGCTATAAAATAACACACAAGGAGTGTGAATTGCTCACAGAATTCTGTAAAAGAGATATCCTACCTGTATAGTGCAATTACGATCTTACATCACTTAAGGGAATGTTGATCAAAAATTCACACGCTTAGCATAAAATTAATGTTAAATCTAACTTGAATATGCTTAATTTAGGCGTAAAATGACCCGAATCTGTATCGCTAAAAAATATATCATAATAAATACAAAATATATAATAAAATTATGAAACGTTAAAATTTATTTTCCGAGATATTTAATAATAGCTTCTTTAAAATATTATGCAATAGAAAAAAGCTGCAAAAACTAATAGCGCATTCATATAACGTGTATTCTGATGAAATTCGAAGTCTCAAGAGAGAATTCTCATAAATAATATAAATAATTTTAATTAAAAAAATTGTTAAATATTGGTCCATTATTTTAATGATGACAAATTCAGGTCAAACTAACGATCTAATGACTAGATATTAAGCAAAAGTTATCGTCGTTTCCCAATAAATTGAACGTACGTGTATGCTTTAAGTGGCGTTAGGCAATTTCGGATTGATCGATCCGCGATTATGATCGATATTAATCGTAAATCCTGATGCGAAAGAAATCCGTTTTCGCTGCGCTGAATTTCCTAAATTCGGTTACGGTCTATAATTTAAGTCTAAGTACAGAGATAGTTGTATAATTGTATATACACACACATCATGATCATCTTTTTATATACAGTGCTGTTAATTGCAGAATGTCATCAGTGTCTTCGAAGAGAAAGATAGTGATGAAATATTATAAGAGATCGAAATAGTATGTAACAATCAAAAAATGTTTTGCTCGATTATACATACATAAAACAGCTTTGCATCGTTGTATCATATGTTCACAACGAATTTTTATTTGGTGAACATATTGCGTTGAATTTATTATAAAAATCGTACAAAATAATATCATAGAAAATTCATCAAGAACATAATGTTATCTGAAGAATGAAAAATGAACGGAAGTGATTTCGAATATGTTTATATTAACAGAGATTAGAAGAGATAGGAATTTAAGAAGACGAATGATGATCGTGATATAACACTATAAATATTGACAATGTAACACGCATGCCGCTTAAGATGATATAATATATAATCTTACCGTTAATAATTGATTTATGATAACGTGTGTAATCGTCGAGTTTTTATATTTATCGAAAAAAGTGTCACGAACTTGCGGTGCAATCAGATCTCGTTAGAATTCATGAATTATTAATAATTGAATAATATTGGCCGAAGAAATAGAGTAAAATATTTATAAAATGGCAAGTAAACAGTGACAGATTATATTGGTCACTCTTGTAAATTTGTAAAAATGTTAAAAAAAATGTTGTTAATAACAACAAGTTTCGGCGCATGCTCATGTATTTCTTTTTTATCTAAATCTATTATACATATATTATGTTTTATTGTATTATTAATATACATTATTTATAGGAAATTTTAAAAACATTTCTTGATAAAAGACGTACATTGAAGTTCGTGTATGGCAAGGGCTTTCACTAATAAAAATGACTCAATAAGTCAAGTATTGATAATGATTATATATGTATATCTATAAAAGATATACAATAAAAACATTAATTAGAGAAATTATATAGATAAAATGAATAATCACACTTCATAAATAATTCGTGACATGACTGAATAATATCTTAATAATATATCGAGATGAGTATCTTTACGATAATCTGATTTGCGCAGAGCGCACATAATAATTTGTCGTTTCAATCAATAAATACTTTCTTTGTTATGCGATCTGTTTATACACTTCATACTAATAAAAATGCTTTTCATATCTACTTGTTATTTTTTACTTCATATGCCGAGAGAAAAATGCAATTAAAATGTGACTTTCATAAAAATATACGTTACTTGAGAGAGAGAGAGAGGAGGGGGAGGAGGGAGGAAGGGAGGGAGGGAGAGAGAGAGAGAGAGAGAGAGAAGAAAGAAAA
>NW_012130120.1:1654199-1659961 GCF_000143395.1 Atta cephalotes | reverse complement strand
GAGAGAGAGAGAGAATTATGAATTAATAGAAGAATTACATGAGTTCGCGACAAACAGCGACGCACGGGTTACGAACACATCTTTGACATTCAATATTTCATAATTATTTCTCATAATATTTCATAATTTGTAAATTGTGCATCCAATTAACTTCTGTTATATTTAATTGAAGGCACGGCATTCTATACATTTACATTTATTGATCACGCTAATTAATGCCGAACCCAATTCGTCCAGGGAAAAGCCAAGTTTTGTTAATTTTTGACAATAATTTCATTTTTGTGGCATTCAGTACTTTGATTCATATAAACATATTTCATTGCTAAATTTATAACACCTTTTAATTAGTCATTTATAAATTAAATTATAGTAATAAATGTTGAAGGAAAATAAATGTAAATTTTCGTAAATCTGCAATATATTACATTATAATCCACAAGAATAATTTTATGCCCACAGTGTGTTAAATGTTTTAGCAATTTGTTTCTCCAATTTTATTTGGAGATATTTTATGAAAATACATACAAGATAGTTGCAACCGAATATACTTCAATTATTATACCGCATATAGCTCTATTCGCGCAATTTTTCATTCATAGATTATACTCGCGTGCGTCACAGGAGAAACAAAAAAAAAGTGATTATTATTTGTATAGAATTAATATATCAAACACAACTCGAGTTCACGGTAGAGTCGTGTGATATTGCCGAAATTTTTTACTTTTTTATTTTTCTAGCCTCGATTGACCGTCCTTGTAATTAGTTTCTCAACCTCTTAAGTACGTGTACGACGATCCTTACGATATACCTTTCGAACTTATCGTTTACTTACAAGCTTACTCTACAGGAACGACCCTACCTCTTATATCTAGGAGTCTGTTAGCGTATATCAAAAGGATTATATACAAAAGTTCAACGCGCCGATCGCGTCTCTTTCGAGTGAATCCAAGAATTTCCGGTTTATATCCGAAATTATCCGAAAAAATAAAGAATCGCGGTTTGGTTTTCGCTCGAGAAAAACGATTCCGACGAGCCAAAAGCTTAGGAACTATACTTATAGCTATATGACATTGTCAAGCGAATTTCATAATCATTTTCGAGATGTCCTCAACTTTATATTCACGCCATATTAATTATAAAGAGTTTTAATCACCAAGATGTTCGAAAACTTCAAATTCGATATTTTATTAAATCGAATATTCATCAAAATCGATCGACCTGTACAATCTCATTTATTGACAATTTTAACATTATTTAGATGCAATCAATTGATTAACAATCTTGTTGATTAAATCTTAAATGAAATTCATTACCTTTGTATTGCACAGATAATGTTTCTTGTCATGATAATTCGATATTTGCAAACGGTCAAAGTAGTTTGACCATTAAAAAATCAAAATTACTCCTCCTTCTTTTCTCTTTTTCAAACATATCTATAATTTTAAAAAAGTGCAATAGAAAAATTAGTGCAGTTGTTTTGATCGATTAGATGATATTCTTGAAAACGCCAAATTGAGATTTAATGTTATTGAGAGTTTCTTCTCTCATGATAAATTCGCAAGACAGAAATACTTAATTTCATGTAAGTTGCCCTAGTAATACTTTAATTCACTGTTGCTTTATCATCCATTTTTCATTTTTCTTCTTATCATCTCTGCATATAAACTAACTATAATTACGAATATATTAATATTTATAAATGTATCTTCATATATATTCATATCAATATCGTTCCCATTCAGTATATTTCGGCATAGCTTGCTTTCACTGGGCATTCATCTCAGACCTATAACATACAATTGTAAAGAATACTTATTTCTTGCTTACATAATATGAGTTTTAATTGCAATACAAAAGTTTTATATTATTTTTTCTGCAAGAATGAGTTTTTTAAAATTCAAAACTAATAGAAAATAAATGCCCTTAAGATGAATCTTAGATGCTTAAATAGATCGATTAAGATCGATATGAATTATAAACTACCTAGTCATTTAAACTGTACGCTGAATTGATTTTTCCATCTTAAAACGCAAACCCAATTGTACAATAGTAATATCACAAATTAAATTGACAAGCAATTTTATAATTTGATACTCATAGGCATATTAGAAAGAGCTTAATATTAATAATTAAGGCTGAATAACATATTAAACCCTGTATACATATGTATACATTAATATAAGTATATATAGTAATAGTATGTATATATTTTTTTAATACACAAACGATTATGAATAATTATAATAATAGCTATATCCAAAAGAATGTTGTGTCTCAATAATAATGTTTCAATAATAATGTTTCAATTATATATACTCACTTTAAAGCTTTATAACGTTCTTTTTCTGGATTATTATCGGGCGGCTCACATTCAAAAGATGCTAATGCAAGTGCTGTAAAAAAAAAAAATTAAAAATGAAACAATTTCATATCTTCGCATTCACAACGGAACAGAATGAATATTTCTTACTATTTTCTGTGAGTACGGGGCTCGCTTGGAGGAAGGCAATGACACGCGGATTCTTCTCGAATGGACAGGCAACTTGTTTCCACGCGATAAATTCGGTCACTTGTTTCGCTAATTGCCAGAATTTCTCAAAGTTGATGTGACCGTTTGGCAGTCTGAAACGTATAACTAAACTTGAGCATAAAAAATTAATATAAGTTAAAACGGCTTTATGAATAAATCAAATTATTATTTATAAATAGGCATAAAAGCCTACACAGGATCTTGATGTGAAAAAATAATCTTTAAAAATTAATGTTTTTTAATAAAAATATAAAATATATAAACATATATAAACATATATGTTTCGATCTTCTATTAAGTCATCTTCATACAGTATCATTACAATGAATACTAAAACTATTTTAAATTATTGTCTCTGATGGTAGGTCATTAAATTAAAAAAATATTTCGCTCATACTTTCATCGCATATATATATTGTTGATTCCAGAAATCAAAATAATCGCTTATATGGACGTTGATTGTTAGAATTGACTCTAGATCAAAATTATTACAATGAAAATTGATGTTGCAATAGCCGAAATTAAATCACAAATACAATTATAATTGCAAAAATTAATTAGCTAAAAAAGTTTAGATTACATATTGCATTTGACGCGTTATATCGATAATCTTTATCTGTTTCATACAAATTACAACTTGTGATTTAAAAAATCGAACTTTTTTTCATGAAAAATTCAAGATAATTAATTATTTTAAATAGTTAACAAGATTTTTTCCTAATATTATAAAAGACATGATGATTTCCATATACTACTGGAAGTGCCAATTTCATTGATATTTACAAATTAAAAAATTATATAAACTACTTACTATTATACGATAAGCATTCCATGCATATTTTATATTATATATGTTTATTTATATTATATTATATATGTTTTATATTGTATATGTGTTGTACACGTATATAGACGCACTAAATAGCATAAAAGTGCAGCATGTATATAATTACTTATTATATGTATCTGTGATATATGTATATGAGGTTTTATAATTATAATTAATTAAAAAAATATGTATATTATGTACATAATTTAAATTATACTGTAAAATTATACGAATAGATTACAATATTTAATATTACTTACTTATTACTGCAGCCCTCGTTGAGGAAATACAAATCCTTAACGAGAAGGCTGAAAAAGGGCACTACGATTCGCTGACGTTCATCTGTAGCGCCAGCACTACGCCACATTGCGGCTTTCAATGTGCTACGATAACTACTGAAATTGCTGCTTGGGTCCATCTGATGTTCCAAAATCGAAAATTTGGCAGATTGTATCTTTGACCACTGAAAATTATAAAAATATATAATAAAACTCCAGTATTTACGCCGCGCGAGGATTTATATAACATAAAAAAAATAAAACAAGTTAGAGCAATTGCATACAATCACTCTATTATATGTCTTTATGTTACGTTAGTATCGTGCAACATAACATATATTGTATCTCAGCTGTTGTTTCAAAGTTCAAATTTATTTAATTTCTATCGATTTAATTGCATAATTTTTTCCCTAAGCGGAAATGTGAAAAGTAAAAATTATATATATGTGTATGTATGTACGTATGTATTTACATAATATACATATACAATAAAATTTGTACTTTTCACATTTTCACTCTAAGTAAAACATATTACATATTGATCTTCTGGTGTGAAGCTTTGTTTAAGAATACTGTTACAGATATAGATAGTTAATGGATAATGGCTGATTTAAATAATTTTTAGATTTATGATTGAAATGTTTTTATTCTTTCTTAGTCTTCTTATTTTTCAAAAATTTTTTGATATTGATAAATATATTTTTAATTTTTTTACTTTTTTTATTTCTTTCTTTTTATTTTGAAAATATTATGCATAAACTGTGTATATATATTTTTTAAGTAAAAAATTCAAATTTAAACGCATGTTTATAATTAGTGGATTATCTATCCTGTAAATAAATTTCTATTTCAAAATCTTATTTTGTCCGTCAAGATTTGACTTCTGATCCCTGTCTCATAGATACTTGAGCTTCAGAGACTTCTGCTTGCTTGTCGTGAGAGCCATTTTTCTTAGCCCGACTCCACCGGAAATGCTCGTCTAGAGCAAAAACAGTAGCAATCAGGGACTTCTGCCAGATCCGGTAAATTGAAACTGGTTGCACCGGAAAAGATGTCGGAATACTATCGTATGAAAAGAATAGGATCTACTCTTTTTGCAAAAAAAAGATCAGCAAAATAACAGGATTAATAAGATGCAGGAGATGCAAATAATAAGGAAATGATAGTATTTACTTTTTAGAAGTATATTGATATTTTGAAATGTGTAATATCCGATATGTATTTCAGTTTTATAAATTATGCAATAAGATGTATTTTATTTATAATATAATATAATATAATACGCATAAATATAAAAATATATATTATACACAAAATTTTAATAATATTTACTTTTAGGACAAGTTTTGATATGAAGATTTATTATATGTATAAATTTTTATATTTTATGATTCTCTGTTATTATTTTTCAAGCAATCATCTATATCATTTTCACGTATTTGTATATTTATAATTTTTAAATTATAAAAATTTTTATAATTTAAGAACTTTAATTTTAAATTTGATTTTAAGTATAAAAAATATTTGTAAAATAAAAATCATCATTGAACAAATAAAATTATAAACATAAGTTATATTCAGTAATAAAACGAAACAAACGGAAAATCAAACAAATCGTGAACAAACGTTATTAATTTTTTGTGTGTGTGCGCGAAGTGAAAAATTTTTTAAATTAACATAATCTTCAATAAAGATAATTGTATTATCTTCAATAAAAATATTTGTGTTAGATAGAAAAATTGAAAATTTAAAGTATATAATTGCGTTATTCTCAATTATCTTGCATGTATAAAAAAATTAATTAGTTGCCGACGATCCAATTACCATGAAACATTTCATAGATGCTTTTGTACATAAATGGAGTTCCAGTCATATGTCTGCACAAAAGTAGAAAGCGTTAAATTTTCATTAACGAAAATTATCGAGTAAATCCTGTGCATTACTGACAGTACTATTGTTTGTTGAAAATTTTAACAATTATTTCGCCCATCTTCTATATAAATCAATTGATTGAATCAAATAAACGTTGTAAATAGCACAAGAGGCTTATTAAACATTATACGTCCGTACGACAAAGAGAGAGAGAGAGAGAGAGAGAGAGAGAGAGAGAGAGAGAGAGAGAAGA
>NW_012130120.1:1645392-1652067 GCF_000143395.1 Atta cephalotes | reverse complement strand
AAAACGAGAAAATAGTTTTCCATAGTTCGATATTTTTCTTGATTCAATTCGCGGCATGATTGTGTTATTAAAAAGAGAATGAGATTATTTTATTTTTTGCTATGAAGTGTGCAATAATTTACCAACTTTTATTTTTATTTAAATAAAAAAATATATCATAAGAAATATATGAAAGTATTTGTTATTATATAAGTATTTTATTATAAAAATATGCATCATTTATATGTAAATGTATTCAGTTTTTCAGATTTTGAGATTTTTGCAATTTTTACAATAATTAAAATATTCAAAATTAAATAAATATTTTATTTTCATGTGATAATAATAAAATTGGAATTAAATCATTTTATGGAAGTACATCACTTAAACACAAGAAGCGCCACTTGACGGTCAAAGTTAGATGTTGAATTAATATCTATATGTATTCTTATAATATTGTTAGTATTCCGTACTAGAGATTCGGGTTTGACTCTCAGGATAATCTTTTTCGTAATAAGTTTATTACAGTTTTTCAAGATTAAATTTGGAGGATTATTAATATTTAAAATGAATTGCGTTGAAAGATCGATAGTAATGGTATACAATCATATTTCTGAAATATTAAATATTCATTTAAATAAGAATATGTATAAGTATTAATTCAACATTTAAGTTTGACCGTCAAGGCGCTTGTCGTATTTTATTTTTAATTTAATTTTTTCGATAAATTTTAATTTAAAATTTTGCAAGAAAAACATTTGTTTTCTATACACCGTAAAAATATACTTACTAAAAATGGATAACTCTAACAGTCACCCGTTTCTTTTGTGGATATATTTATAAGTATATTTATCTTTTAATTATGAAACATTTTCATTCAATATCTATTAAAATTTCAACAATAAGCTTTGACTCTTAAAAAATGCTCTAAATCTTAAAAAAATGCAAGATCTATTACAATGCTCCATTCGTAATGAATTCAGAAAAATTATTTGCCAATGCGATTATTCTCAATATCATGTCCCCTTGTTTAAATGTGAAAAACTACAGATAAATTTTGAGATAAAATTAAGAAAATAAATTAGAATAGGGTACGATAATGACAAGGAAGCATTTTCGAACGAGAGATTCTACGAATAATACGTGTTTCGATTATTTTTTATTCATCATATGAGAGATATAAAAAAATTCACGTTGTGCCTATTCTTCTATTTTTCCACTCGTGATAGACACATTTGTTTTTTTTTCATCGACGTCATTTCGTTTCACATCGAATAATATTGAAACGAGTAATATTGTTTTCTTCTTATCTTTATTTGGTTAGTTATAAAATTACTTTTTATGATATATAAATAGATTCGAATTTAATAACATGTCGATCGGCGCTAGAAGAAAAGTGCGAAATTGTGATGACAATAATACGAATAATAATGCAAAAAACAACATCAGTTTGCGATTGTTCAGTTGCCAATTCGAATTTCTCTTTGTTTGCAAATTGTTATTGCAAGATTCAAAGTCATTCTATGCTTTTTAGTTTCTATTTAGCTAATTAGCTAATTAGTTTCTAGCTTCTCATTATTAGTGATAAGTTATTGTAATTATATTTATTTACAGTTTCTGATATAGCCGATTACTTTAATTTGCATATAATACACAATAGAAATCTGATGTTTATTCAGAGTTCACTTTTATTAACATAAACTCTTTTGAAATCATGATCATCACAAATTGTATTTTTATCAATGAATATCACGCAAAGATGTTTTTTTTTATCTGTGTAAGTATTAAATATATTGTTACTACCATTATTATTTAAAATTATTTTAACATTATTTTCTTTCTTATTAAATTTAATCTGCATTCAAATTGAATGATATTATTACATGCACTCCAATACCTATGCATGATTCTCATTTGCCGCTTAGTTTCATTGTCGTTTGAATAATTTTCATACATTTTAAAATTATAATACCAAAAAATTTCAATCTGATATAATCTATTCAATTTATGCAAATATTAGAGATTTTTAAATAATTTTATATAATAACTTTCTTATTATGTAATTATGAACCGTTATTATAGATCATTTCTTCTCGTAAGAAATACATCTTGCTCTATCATTATCGTCGAAATAAATATTAAATATATGGAAGCTTTCGGAAACGTCCGAGAGAGCGTTCCGCCGGGAACGACGACTGGATTAAAGGATGGAGTGTACCCGCGTGGAAATCGAGAATACGTAATAGTGCGAGTTCTCCCTCGTGGACGTGGAACGCTGGTCGGGCAATTAGTTAATTCCCAACGAGGCGAAAGGAACGGCAATAGCGCGAGGACAACGTTGCCGAGCAACGCCGTTTGACTTGAAACTTTTTAATTAACTCAAATCGCGAGTTACATTTCGTGTCTTTTCTGCGGTGCCAATCGCGATAGGAAAAATTCAATCAAGCTAATTCGATTGCTCTGCCTTCGCTTTCTTTTTGTCAACAGCGATTGTTTAACATCTACTTTATCAATGATACCTACACTGGAAACAACTTCATAGAACTAATTTCTGTGAAGTACAAAATTAAGTTAAATTATCATTCGAAAACTAAAATTAATACTATTATATGAGACAAGAGTTTTAATGGTTTATTTATCTTGAATTAAGTCGATTATATATGCAAAAGTATAATCAAAATAATTTTTTCCTTTGTTCTTAATAGCTTTTTTCTTTATAGAGAAATAGTGCGAAAATTTAACTCTCGGTATTTTGTTATACTCAATGTTAAACATCATAGAGTACTACTCTCGATTAGGGGAGAGAAGAGCATTTATTGCTCTGACGTGCAATCCCGCAAAGAGGTGTAAACGAATGGATATACCGCTTGTGTTATTTCACCATTATTTCCCCTCTTTTCCTGACATTACATTCTAACACAAAAAATGCGTCGACGCTAACCATTTACGAATATTCGCACTTTTCAAATAGCTCTTGCTGAGGTGATCGAAAAATTGAGAGATACATATATGTATTGTATATGCATGCATTGTCCCGAGCGAATAAAATGTATCGATACCGATTTCAATTTGCCGAACGCAATGGAACTCGTTACTCCAAAATTTTAATAAAATTTGTAAAGCAATTACGTCGATTCAATATACATATATGTTGGTTATAGAAAATATTTATAATGTTGAAGGTAACTATATATAAATTTAGAATTGTCTTTACAATTTCCTATTATACGATTTAATAAAAATATAAGATATTCTATAAATGTGTATTATTTTTTCTTCCAATATTTAAATTAAAATAAGCATAGATACTATCAAAAGTGAAAAGAAATGTATATGTTCCTTCTTACTGTTTTTTTCAAGCGAGATATCGGGGACATATTGAGGCCAGCGATGATCGCCATTAAAGAATTGAAATTGCCAATGTTGAAACATTCACGAGCAGTCTCAATCCAGTATTCGACGACACGAACGCGTTGCTTCTTCTTTGCGTGCTGAAAAAAGGAGAAACTTATTATAAAATGTCTAGCACTTTTTGTCATCCTTTTGACAAATTTGAGAAATATATTTTTGTATTATTATTAAAAAATTTTGATTAAATAATAAAAATAAGATTAAGTAATAAGTAATAAAAATTATACACAAAATGTGCAATGAATATTCATATAAAGGTATCATACCTTACAAACTTCCGTCGCTACAAAGTAGCTCAGTCTATTAAACCATTGAACGTACGATTCGAGATTCCGGGTTTTCTTCATATCTTTGAAAGATGTTTCTAAATGCGGAGACTCCTGACAGAATAATAAAAATAATAGTATTTAATATATAATTGTGATACAAATATTAAATTGCTGTAAAAGTATTTATAACATAACTCAGATGTAAGAAAATTGTAATTTTGTTTCGAAATAAACTTACTTTGGCGAAAGCCTGCACAAATTCCTCAGGCCCAATGTAAGACAGTCTTTCAAGTTCTACATGAGTCAATTGTTGTGCTAGTACAGTGGCTGATGGGCAAAGTTCGGTAATGTCCACCTAATAATGATCAAATAATAATTTTATACTGACATGTGTAAAATAATACTTTTAGATAATGTCATATTGCAAACATATCTTAATTTGCTGTATTTTCATTAAATACGAGTGTTACAGAAAAATATTCAATTTAGAATATTTAAGTAAAATATTTTTCTATAACATTTTATTATTTAGATTCTTGAAAATTATGAATTTATATTATCTTTGAAATTAATCAATTCAATCTAGGTACATATAAGTTCATATAAGAAATCACAAGTTTTAAATAATACAAAATTGTTCATCGAATACATCGTATTAGAATGGATTCTACAATTTTTATTATATCAAAATATTTACTTTATCGTGCAAAAATTATGCATATTTCTTCGTTTTCTAATATAAATCATTTTTCTCAGTAATCACTGTACTTATAATAGAGTTTAGTTAGAGTTTCATATATTTATTAAGCCTATTTCTATTAGTTTACGAGATAAAAAGAGGAGATTATTTATATGGGAATATAAACTATATACATACACACACATACCCACACACACACACACACACACACACACGCGCGCGCGTGTGTATCTATTTCGGCGCAATGTCTAAAGAAACGTTATTGATATCATGGAAGTATAGTTTCCCTTTTTTGCAAGATTGTATTGCAAAACTTGCGTGATTTTCTGCATCGAATGGGTTAGAGGTAAATTTTCTTAATTACTTTTTCATTAAAATATTGCAGAAATTGGCGGAGGAAGACGTCTAAGAAGAAATTGCATATGCCATGTAGAAATGCCAATGTAGAAATGCCATGGTCCAATCCTTCGGTTTCACAGAAATCAGGTCATGAAATCGGTCCCCGACAAATTGTTTCAATAAAAGCAAAAAATCAAATTTAGAAAAAATTATTTATTAAAATGATATTAATTTTTCTTACATTTTAAATGATATTTACATTGGTACAAGTCTTTGTGCATCATTAATAGGTAGTTCATAGTTAACTTCTAATCATTATATTATGTATTGTAATATATTTTAGCTGCTTTTAATTAATTTAATTTATGATAGTAAATTACGGATAAACAATAAGTGACCTCATTCAATTAAGACTTTTAGTGCCTCATAATACTCTTTCATTTATAATACACTTTTCATTTCACTGAAAAAAAGTGTTTAATTTTAAGATTTAGATAAGCGTTTTAAATCCAAACACATAGTGTTTTGTCTATTAAAAAAATTTAAAACTAAAATATCTTTAAGTGTTTAAAAAAAATGGGGACAAGAATAAAACACATTTCTTTTTACATATTATTATTATTTATTCACGCCTAAAATTGATGTTCTATTATAATATTAAATTATCTATTATAGTATTCTGCTATAATATTAACTAATTATTGCAACGAATAAAGTTTTCTCTCTCTCTTTTTCTTTATTTGTATTAAATTGATTCAGTTGCAATATATTGATATTTACCTCAATGTAATGGTGGAAAATTTGAAAATTCTCAAAAATTTGAAAAATGAGTTATTTTTAAATAATACAAAATTTTCCTATTTTTATATGATAAATTTTTGCGCTTTATGTCGGTGTATGTATGTATGTGTCGATATGTGTGTTTATATATATATATATATATATATATATATATATGTGCGTGTGTATGTGTATATATATATATTATTTTTTTTTATATATATACATGTAAATTAAATTTATATATTTTAATTAACTATTTCGTCAATGCAAATCTTAGATAATGTATAAATAATATA
Organism: Atta cephalotes; assembly: GCF_000143395.1. Lineage (NCBI taxonomy): Eukaryota > Metazoa > Arthropoda > Insecta > Hymenoptera > Formicidae > Atta > Atta cephalotes. The sequence goes on along the minus strand of NW_012130120.1, from coordinate 1,646,290 downwards.
TTATGTTACAAAGAAGAAAAAGTGCTCGATTATAAAGATATTCTTTGTTTTGATTGTATTCTCTTTAATGCCAAGAAATTGCTCTCTTTGAGAAAATGCCCAGCAAAGACAATTTTGAGGTGAAGCAATTTTGAAGCAAAAGTGTGTTGAGGAGATAACTTATAACAAAGAATGACATGTACACTTCACACTTTCTCATGCAGTTTTATTTTAAAAGAGCGAAACTCATCTGAATTGACGGATGAAATAAATTGAAAGTTAAAAATAAAATCTGATGAAGGCGGAAAGGATGCAATCATGAACTCAAGGTATTTCTAACTTTCGATATAGGATGCACTTAGAAGTTGCTCGAAAGAAAAATCAACAAATATCAAAAACTCATGATTGGTCTCGTAAGTTACTTTTCGTTTTAAACAAAAAGAAATGATCTTTTTTCTGACATGTAACGAACGACTGTTGCGAAAGTTCGACGAACTAATAATTCAACTCTTTACGCTTGGGATTATTTGTATCATTATGTTGAGAGATAAAACAATATAATAATTTTAAAATCTATATTTAGAATAAATATTAGAATAAATATAATAAAGATAGAATAAAAATTGCTTTTAAGTAACAACGAATTTAGTATATCTTTTCGCGTCTTGTAATTAAATAATACATGGTACTTGTTAAAGAATAATAAATATTGCATTACGTTATAATTATAATTTATGGAATGAAATATATGTAAATCCTTGAAGAAAGTACATAAAACTCGGTTAAAGTTTTGGAAAAAATAAAATAAGAAGTAAGAACGAGAAAGAGAGAGAAAGAAGAAGAAGCTGAGAGAAAAAAAACGAAAAAACAAAAAAGAGAGAAACAGATTGAGAGAGAGAGAGAGAGAGAGAGAGAGAGA
>NW_012130120.1:1639311-1642392 GCF_000143395.1 Atta cephalotes | reverse complement strand
GAGAGAGAGAGAGACAGAGAAAGGGGGAGGGAGGCTAGATATACGGAACTTTTTATACTTTTTACATTTCGTAATAGAGGGAAGGCAACAAATTGCGCACGTAAAAGGAGAAGAAAAGTATAGATCTTGTTATAAACATGGATACTCCTTGTGGCTATAATAAGGGGATCGAGTTGACAAAGTGAGAGTATAGTGTACCTAATATTGTTATGCCGACACCGCATCGCGCCGCGCCGTACCGTTTCCGAGCGAGTCGAATCGAGTGAAAACGCATTACCGAGACGAACAACTCAGCTGTTTAATGGATTAGACAGATTGATAGATTTTTGCAATTGGGAGTGTTGGGACATTAGCTATGCTCGAACGTATTTCGATCACTCCTCAGTTTCTCCGCCGTATACGATCATTTTTGTTTGTTGTATTCTAAATAAAGTTTCTTGTTTCTTTTTTAACGAACGTGTGTCTTTTCATTTCGTACGCATATGGACTTGCGATTCGATCGTACGAGCGTAACAATACTTCAATCTTTTTATATGAATGAGATTATATTACGCAAACTCGGGCGCAATGTCATATAATATAAATATGTAGGTATAAACTTCAATGTTTTATTATATTTTTTAAAGATTATTTAAAAAAAAATCATTCATTAAGTACTTACGCGAATGAGAAAGGAAATATTGCCATTTTTCCTCCAATAATTCTATCACATAATTTCAATAGACAAGAATATACACCATATATCGTTTTACAAGATTTGATCAATTATAATCTACCGATTAATATATCATGCCACTGCATGATAGATTTAAAATTACTTTAAATATGAAGCACCGATCTGGATGTTAAGATGTTGAACTTATATATATTCATTTAAATAAATTAATTTCAAAAATTATATTTAAAATTGTTGATCATTTCTCATATTATTTCAAGTATGCGTGTTGTATGTACATTTGGTACAACGAAGGATAGAAAAAAAAGACAATGTCTCTCTCTTTCTATCTAACGGGAAAGATACAACCATGTGTATAAGATCTATGAAATAATATGAATAATAATCAGACGCACGATTTTGTGATGAAACAATAGTATATGATTTTCGTGTGATATCAATAAAGTGTGTCATGTCGTTTCACAAATTGAAAGTATAATTGAAAATAATTGAAACTAATGCTCACCTTACCGCCCTCCCCATTCAGATTCTGTTGATGTTCGCACAGAGCGCAAACTTCGCCCAAAAGCTCGTGTGGTTTGATGAAGAGTCTGGCGCTCAGTAAAAAGGCAAAGAGATACGCCCGATCGGGATAATATTCCTCGGTAGGCACCATGTGCTGCACTAATGCTTCGAGCGAGCCTGAGACGAGATTGCCATCTCTGTATACTAAAGCCTGAAATAGTATACGAGTTGAGTATATAGTATAATAATGCGATAACAGTATGCTGCGAATTTAGTACACTTATCTGCTAAAGTTGATATAATAATGATTATGAATAATATTAATAATTAAAAAAATAAAAATAATATTAATAATTCAAAAAATAACAATATTTTAAATGATATTTTTAAATATTACAAAAAATTTTCATATTAAAAAAATGTTTTAATATTCTTAAATATTTTGAATTACAATATATTCTTATTTTCTTCAAATTTTCTGTCAATATAAATTTATTTTTCAGCTAAATAGAGACTTACAGATATACATATTCTACATATTCTTAAAAAATTACAATTGGAGCAATATATATATATAAAAGCAATTTTTATAGACTATTTCACTAATTGTTGTAGGATTATAAACATTTTATAAACAGTGTACTGAAATGTTGATTTTTGTAAATTTATACTTAGAAATATGTATATAAATTATATATATTTTGCGTGTGTATGTGTGTGCTCGCGCGCGCGATACATATATAGTATATAATCAATTTTCGATAATTCATATTATGCTGTTTATACATATGCATATATATAATAAATATATACATTATACGAGCTAGCAATGCATAATTCCGGAATTTTTCAAGTTTTTTCATCGTGCAATTTTGCATTACATTTTTCATACATGGGACATCCACGAGTAAATACGTGCGCGGAATGTAGAATTTGCTTGGTAGATACCGTCGAATACCTTCGCGAAACGCGCTTTTGAGTTAGATCGTTTCAAAGTTGGCGAATGCTAAATCTGCGCATCGTCAAAGTTGCACTCATAGCCTGGGTAAGCTCTAACAAGCTGTCGGGTATTCAAATTGGATTCCAACTTAAACTTATCGTGTCTTAATACGACATTGACGAGGTAATATTTCCACCATGCACGACCGTTCAAGTTCTTGGCGCATCCGATTATTTCAGTAATATCGGTAATATCATTCCAGAAATGCGTATACACATGACAGATGTTTGAACGAAAATATCATGGACATATTTATTATACAATATTACCATAAGTATAACCTTGTCAATAATCGATTAATTGTGTGGTTAACAAAATTGATATTAAATATTTTATAAACTCAATAAATGACATTTTAAAATCAAATATACAAGTGCAATAAAGGACACTTTAAAATAACAATTTTGTTAAATTATGTTATTTTGGCTGATTCTTACATATTTTTTATGCCGATTTTGAAAATAAGGTTAAAATTTATTCTGCAGACTTCAATATTTTGTAACCGACTCATTTATACTAAAAACTTATACATTTTGCTAACAATAACTCATTAGCCTCTGGAACCTTTTTCTTAATTAAAGTGATTTATTTTTATTTATAGCCTTTTATAATGAGTAGAAAATCATTGAATTGAGTATCTATTCCCTATAAATATATATGTAATTATTTAGGTTTAAGCAGAAAAAAGAATTTTAATAAAATATTCAAAAATTCTTCTATTTATTTACTTATCGTTATTAAAAAATCCTACCCTTCTCATTTGGCAAACAAATTTAAAATCAAAAGAAAAAATATTATAAAAGAAATACTTCATCACTTTAATTTATTGTAACACACAAGCTAAGTGAAATTTTGTCGACCAATGTAAGTGATTATCATTATAATTGATAAAGAGTCTTCT
>NW_012130120.1:1630626-1638175 GCF_000143395.1 Atta cephalotes | reverse complement strand
ATACGTGTTATTATTTTTTGTATATTTCTTCCATCGCGATATATTTTTAAAAACGTAACTGATATAAATTTGTGTAATCTACAGACTTAAGCTTAATTTTCGTTAATGCAATATTGGCAGGATAATGTTCTCTCTTTAACTCGAGATATAGAAACTTTCAACGCCAACAGTCAGAATACATTGGTTAATTCGAAAATGTGAAAATTTACCTCACATCTATTACCGTACATGTATTATCCTAAATTTCTGTCTTTCTCTCTCTCTCTCTCTCTCTCTCTCTTCTCTCCTCTCATTCTCTTTTTTAAAACTCTTTAAATGCAGATTCAAAGTAATTTGATTATTTCAATAATGCATTTGTTCTTCAACTTGTTTTAATTCAAAACGTTTTCAATTAACGCGCGTATTCGCTAGAAATTCTTTGTTGCAAAAGCATTGTGTAATCTTCTTCAGAAGATAAGAAAATAAAACTACTGTAGTTTCATATTTTCTCTTTTATGTATTTCAGAAACTTTCAAATTGCTATATCCTTCTATTAATAAAAATCTTAAATTTAAAATAAAATTTCAATGAAACTTTAATAGTGAATAATAAAATATAGACTTTTTTAGACGGTTATTATTTTGTAATTTAAGAGTTAATAACACACTAGATTTGTATTCTTTTATTAACTTTTACAACAACTTTGTTAACTTTTATGAATGCTATTCTCTCTAAAAAGAATGTGGATACATTATTTAAAATCTTTATTCATAATCATTTTCTAATAAATGTCACTAGCTTTACTTCAACTTTATAATGTGGTATTTTATGATGGCGGATGAATATTGTTCGACTAGGACTTTACGTGGCTTTGAGAAGTTTTAGGTTCAATTAGTTTATTGAAACGGAGGGCAGGAGGTCGTAACGATACGGTACTATTACGAAGTTTCCACAGGTCGTAAAGCGTTTCCATCCGTGCCACCTATTTTCCAGTAACTGCAAGTAACAAAGTGAATGCTCTAACACTGTTCCTGGTTTCTCTTTTCTGTATTTTCAATTCGAGTTATGTTTGCTTTCATAAAGAAATTAAACTGCATAATCTCTTTAAGCAATTTCAATATCAAATAATAAAGTCATTTCTTTCCTTTTATTTCTTACAAATTATATTGTGATTAATAACAATCTACTATTATATATAAAATTCAAAATTATACAACCATATAAATTTTTATTTGTTTTATTTGTTATTTCATCTTTTTTCTTTTTTCCTTTTTAATGAATATATGTGCACGTTTATATGTTATATATATTATGTACACGTTTTCTATATTTAATATTCCAATAATTTTTTTGTTATATAAAGCTTCAATGGATAATGAATATCTTTATTTTTCTTCTTCTTATTTTCTTTACAAGATATAATGATAAAAATATAATAACTGATTGTTTAATGATTAAAAAAATTTCTAGAAAGATCCTCCAATGATAAAGTATGCATCGTATAAGATGACGCAATTAGATAGCAACTATCAAGGAACTATGGATGAAAGGTCTTACATGAGGAAAATCAGACATTATAAAAAGTTAAGTAGAGCACTTCTCTTAAAATGGTGACGCTGTTCTTGTAAAGACTAATCGTAAGGCTGATGAAAAATTAGAAGGACCAAAAAAGACGGGAAAATTTCTCGTAGGTTGATGGGAAGTTTAACTCAATTTTATTTAAAAAAAGGAAAAAATATATAATTCTTAAAGCCATACGGGACAGAAATGCAAAAGCCTAAGCAACAAAGTGCGGGAACATTTTGCAAGTAGGATTAATCAGACAAAAGAAAAACGAAAAAAAACGCACGCCATCCGCGGAGGCTCCTTTGTACTTTGAAAAAAGTACAAAGCTTTTAACATCTGATATAATTTCGCTCGTTTTATGTGGCTTATTAATGATGAGTTGATGAAATGCATAGGACTTATACTTACTTATTGGAAAAACGCGGTAGCATATATGAGAAATGACTCATAAAATTAATAAATATATAAAAACTGTTTAAATATAATCATCTAAGTTTCTAGCACAAGTTAATAGTGCTATGAACACTACTAAATTTTAATAGTGTTCATAGCACTACTATAAAAATTAGAAAAAAATATAAAATAAAATTATACTAACGCTAATAATGTAATTAATTAAGCTTTCTTTCATAAACTATATATAATAGATAGATAATATAATATTACAATTTTAACAACAGATATATCGTTGATAGATTTAATAAAACTTTAAGTTAATCGATAGTGCAAAGTAAGTACAAATTTAAAACTAATAAAGATTTATTTGCGCGCACGTACAAAAAAAAGATTAATTAATGTTAATAAAAATAAAAATAAATATAAATAGTTATGTTAGCCAGAATTATGTTAGCGTTACTAAGCATATTTAGTATAGTATTACATCGCTGAAATATTATCCCTTGCAGTGACTGCAGAATGTAAACCGTCTTACGGAATAATCCGATAGCCTTAAGTAAATTAATCATTGTAATAATCGAATTAATTATTATTCATATTATCTAAAAATTAAATATCACATTAATAAGAAATTAATAAAAAATCAAAAAAAAAAATTGAAGAATTTGTACAAATAATGGTATTACGTCAAATAAAAAAAATTGTAAAGATTATTGATTTCTTCGAGCTAGGAGAATATTGAAATAATATAGACGAAATATGAAACAAGGATGAGTTTATAAATGGCTTACTTTCTTGATTTATCATTCAAGCATATTACTTACAACAAAAGGTTTGTCTCTCCGGCAATCTAAAACATTCTTCCTATTCCAAGATCTGAATATCTCGGGATTATGTTAGCGTTACTAAGCGTATTTAGCATAGTATTACATCGCTGAAACATTATCCTTTGCAGTGACTGCAGAATGTAAACCGTCTTACGGAATAATCCGATAGTCTTAAGACGAAGGTCTCAAAATAGATGCTCCATCGATCAAAAGAAAGAAGATATGATCTTATTCTGTAGAAATTATGTGTGAGCCAATTTTTAGTTAGAAACATAAAATGATGTTCTATATTTTACAAATTACTATGTGATGACATGATCTTTTTGATAAATATATTTAGCAAATGTAGCAGTGTTAAATCGAATAATATTATAACGTATGCGTTTGCACAACTTTTTCACACAATGAAAGAACTTTTCGTAAATCTATACTACAGTTGCATCATGTTATATGCACTTATTACAATAGATTAATTTTTTTCTCTTAAAAACTTGATTCGTTTCTCGTTATTTATTTTCGCTTTCATAAAAATATCTTCTTTATCTATGTTATCTTCTTTCATCTATGTTATAATATTTATCATTTATTTCTATCAAATATTATCGCGTTATAATACTCAATTCGCGTGCGCGCTTTTGAGCGCTTGAAGGGTTTAATAAAGCGGATTCGCGGCCACTTGTGAATGCGAGTATGAAACGTTTTACCAACGTTTTTCGTAATATAGGTGAAGAAAAATGCATAATGCTAGGCAGATAGAAAATAACGAAGGAGGCAGAGAGAAGGGTTGTGAATTCAAAGCCCCCGCGCTACTGAGCGTTTCTTTGTTATACCGCGCGCGGTTCTTTTTTTTTGCTCTTCCTTTTCATCTTCTACATATTTTTTTCTTTTTTCGACAAAAACGCGCTTCTATTCCTCTATATTGGCTAGCTGGTGGTTTTTACATATCCGACTTAATAAAATGTTTGACGCTTTCCTCATCATTATCATCAAGCATTTATCTATACAATTACTTTTCTTTACTTTTTCGAGAATATGAAATATGTCGAACATTTTTAAATGGAAAATTTTATAAAATAAGCAATTTTGGAAAAATAATTATATATATCTGATACATTATATCTTGATAAACAGATTAATTTAATTAATTTTACGAAAATATTTGAAGAGTAAAACTGTATTCATAAAATAAAGCGTTTGTAAAATATTAAATATATTTTTAAGTTTTATGTTCTCACTTTTTAACATTTCAAAAGAAAATATGTCTTAAGAGATTTATTAAAAAAAAAATTAAGAAAAACATATTTAGGAGAATTAAAAGAATTTGTTAATACTGATCCAAATATTAAGTTCATTCTATTATATACATATGTATAAAATATTCAAATATTAAATTTATCTTATTGTATATATATATATATATATGTTGTGCGTGCGTACGCGCGCGCGCGTGTGTGTGTGTGTGTGTGATAATAGAATAAAACTTTTGGATCAGTATTAACAAATTCTTTTGATTCTAAATATAATGTATTTCAAAAAGTTTTTTTATTATAATATGTAGATATATACACATACTATTGTTGATTATGTTTTTAACATACTAAATATTAATAACACACTGAATTAATCCATGTATTGTTGCTGGGTTTTAGTTTAAAAAATGTTTCGACAGAAATAGTGCAAGAAGAACACAACTCAGTTTCTTTATTACGCGATATTAACGCTTATCGCAGATGGCTCGGAAGAAATTAAAGAAATCTGCATAATCACAATACTGTGTATCGTTAATCGCAATTTCAACCAAATATTTCGCTAATCTATTAATTAAGCAAATATGTGAGTGCTGGAACAATTCGCATTTGTGAATGTATTATACGCATTTTCATAAGATTCCTCAACTTTGCCTGCACAAATATAGCAAACAATGATTATTTCTCTTCTTTTCTTGTCCTTATTTTCTCCCCAAGTTAGAGTAAAATTGGAAAAACAAATGTGCACAAAATTTAAAAAGCCACATTAGATATTTATGAATAATTGTTTCACTTATTGTTAGATATATGATTTCAACGATAATGTTTTTGTGAGAGATTTCAAGATTAGTATAACCTGAGATAAGACAGAAAATAAATTGGCAGTATAATGGCAACGGAATTGGTTTCTTTACTGCAGAGAATTGCTACAAGACATACAGGATAGAGGTTTACGCTTGTGATTCGTCTATGTCTTCTCTAAATACAAGATTCGTTTATTATATTGTTTACAAGATTCGTTGAGCGACAAAAAGAACAAAACAGTCCCAATTTAAAAAACAACTAATTATAATTATATAAGAATATGTAATAACTAATTATAATAATATAAAAAATTCAAATAAATGAGAGTTCGGTACGATATTTGCACAAATATTGATTAAATGTATAAATAAGTTATATTTGACTTGCTTTACATTTGAACGTTTTATCAAATATAACTTGACTGCATTTGCCTGAATTCTTATATTATTTTAATTTCGAGAGTCCATAACTAGTATTTTTGTTATTAATTTTTTTTAAATCGAAATTATTAAAGAGAATATTTTTTATCTGTGTATATTATTAAAATAATCTTATATAAGACAATTTTTTATTGTCATACACATTCAAATTTAAAGTAACTTTTTATAACTTTGCTGTAAACGTATAATATAATATTATAATTTAGTATTAATAGAGTAATTATTAATAATATTATTAACATAATTCAATATTAATAGTATTTAGTTAGTAATACGTATTACGTATCATACCAAACCATAAAATAATGCAACCATAAAGATAATGCAAGAAATTATCACTTAATAAACGATGAAATGAATCAGAATATAATTCACGAAGCAAAAAGTACTTCTGCTTGCTGTTTCCGTCTTTTTTGTTCTCATAAAAAGATTCGGATCGCAATTACGAAAATTCGTTCTTCTTTGTAAAGATTTATAAGCTAGAGCGGATTGAAACAAGATAACAAAATGCAATGTTTCCAAATGTCGGAAATTATTTTTAATTTTCCGATTTTTTTTATTATAATAATCATTCGTGCAACAAAAAAGAAACGTGAGGAGCGACTTAATGCATAAATTTCTGTCTATTTAAATAATAAATACTTTCAATTTAAAAACAGAATATATGCACACATACATATTATTATTCCGTAAATTTTTATTTCGTAATATTATTCCGTAAATGTTCAAATTTTCAATTTCATGTAAACTTATTCCAACAATTTTCCAAAATCTTTATTTAATAACTTTCAGTAAAGATACTTTTTAAAGAGATATGTAGATGATAATTTGAATTGTAACATAAATAAATTTATGTAATAAATTGTAACATAAATAAATTATTTATTATAACTTTTAAGAATATTTTTATATAAGAGAGATTAAGATTTTTGAATGATTTTTAGAAAAAAGTAAATATAAGATTTTGAGACACCTACATCTCTTAAGTATTAAAAACATCTATGTACCTACATCCCTTAAGTATTAAAAAAAATATTATTCTTGAATACATCATCATACAAATAATTTATTTAATTTTAAATAAAGAGAAAATGTAACAAGTCCCATACTTAAGATTGATTGTCACATATTTCAGATTTGATAGTAACATATGTATTTTTTACGACATACAAAATATATAATTTTAATGTTAATGTTAGTTTTTATATATTAAGAAATAATAGTAATTATAGTAAAAGTAAAATAGTTATCATAATATGCGTAATTTGTTTTTGTATTATAATTCCTATATGAAAAATGAAAAAACATGTATGTCTATATAAAGTATTATATTTGTAAACATATTTTCTAAGAAACGTGTTGATCTTCTCTCTCTAAAACGATCATAATTGAGTATCATTTAATCCAAACTCATTTTGGTTAATCTATCTCACATGTTTTTAGTAAAGAGAGATTGTATTTTTGTCAGAATAATGATTAATTAACCGCGGCAAAAATATTCTAAAACATGCCATTTTCGACGATTACAGGAAAATTGTGATTGATAATGCCAAAAATTTATCAGACAACAAAATAGAAGATAAGAAAAATTTATTCATCAATTTCATTTTCTTAAAAGTCATTGTAAATGATGTTGATGACACAATGCTTTTTTGATGCAAAGCATTTTATACAATAAATTAATATTATATCAATAATCTAGTAAAAAAAGAGATTTTGCTGCTATATACTGAGTTATAAGCACAACAATTAATCCCGTATGGCAACTAGCCCCTTTACAACTAGTCTTTCTCAGGTATTAAACATCAAAAATGTGTGCTATGTGCTCTACTTATTATTAGATTTTTATTTTCTACAAAAAATAAGTATACATACAAATTAATCATATAATAACAATTACTTAATGTTCATGAACTATCGAAATATGATTCTGCACTGGATAGTTATTTTTGCAGCATAAAATAAACAAAGCGAGAGAACCAATTAGCATCGCGAAAAAGCGATAATAATTATATATGTCTCATAAGTCTTTATTGAAAGCGGACACTATATATGCATAATTTAATATCTACCATGATACTGAAAAGACGTTTGTACATATGAAAACGTTTTCATATGTACAAAAAATATATATTTTACATTTTTACATTTATAAAAAATATTTTAATATTATTACGATTAAAATATATATAGATGTTTAGAATATTTAAATGTTAATATATTAACTCTCCCTTCATTTTTTTAAGCATGTGTGTGTGTGTGTGTGTGTATATATATATATATATATATA
>NW_012130120.1:1624086-1627900 GCF_000143395.1 Atta cephalotes | reverse complement strand
TGTGTGTGTGTGTGTGTGTATAGTATATATATATATATATATATATATATATATATACTCAGAAAAAACATAATGATGGCAGCTACAAAAATATGTATATTAATGTCTTATGTAAAATGAATGTACATGGTTAAATAAATGCACATCGTTAAATAAACTATTTTGCAGTTGCGATAACTATATAAAATAATTTATTCAATTATATAATTTTACATGTAAAACTTTCATAATTGACATCATTATATCTTTTTTTCAAATACATGTAATACTCATATATATATTGTGTTTATTTATTTGAAAAAGAGCAAAAAAGAATGCATTGTAATTTTTGGATGCTATGTATTACATAGACCGACATGAGAATATATACCGACGCGGGAAATAAATGTTGTAGATCTAAGTATATCGTATTTCCAATTTCACTTCTGTCATATGAGAGAGAAGAGATGAATACGCAAATACATAAAGATGGCCATGAAAAGAGAGATGCTTTGATATATCATCTAGAACATCTAGAAAAGGGTGAGTCATAGTAAGCACAATAAAACTTGCCCGACTTCATCTGGCCTACTGTCCCATCACTGCTTTTCGATTATAAACTGCTAGACGATCGCAGCAAACGACGTAAGCATTGTCGATTTTGCTGGCGCATGTAAATCGATAGATACCAAAAAAATTGCAAAAAATCCGACCGAAGTGGAAAAGAGGAAGAGCACGGAGAAAATGGGAAAAGCGATGAAAAAATTGTTGACGCCTATCGTTACGTCGACATTTCGGAACGAACAATCACGGTAGGCATGAGCTTTTGCGGAAATTTGATTAAAAATACCCATAAAGCTAGTAATATCGATCGGGTAATTTATTTGGATTTTGTAAAAATAGCTTCGTTATACGTATATATTGCGTATATATTATGTTTAAAAAGATAAAATTATTTTAAAACAGTACATTAGCTGTACCCTCTAATATACATATAATGTTCTTTAAAATAGTTCTTTGTTAATTAAGACACGCGAAATATTGGAGAGAGAAAGTCAAAATTACAAATATTTAAATAAAATTATGTAAAAAACTAAACATTATGACAAAATTACCTGCATATAAATATTTTATTTGCAAAATTGCACTTAATATACAAATTACATATTTCTTTAATTTTAGGTAGACAGTCAATATAAATAATATAAAGATAACAAAAGTCAGACATATTATTTAAAAAAAACAAATTTAGTAATAATAATAATAATAATAATAATGTATCGGTGAAATCTTATAAACAACGTTAGATTACAAAATCTGCGGGCCAGTCGATTTCATCTCTGTCTGCATCCCTTTTGTTCGCCCATGAATTTCAACCCTCATCCAGTCTTTACTACCCATCTCTCTGCTTTTCGGAACTCGGTGAAGCGGGTGGAGGGATGCAGATAACGGTTTTAATTCCATACGAATGGATCGACGTGCGAAAAAACGGAAGGGAGAATCGTCAGAGAGGCGGATTGATGGACTGCCGGGAACAATGGTTAACTTCGGAAGTAATCGCTTAATTCCTGAATTTTAGCTAGCTCTTACTGTCTGGTTAGATTCCATATTGCACACTTTCCGGAATCTTGCTGTTTTCTTTTCCTTTTAACTTATTTTATTATGCATAAGAACGTAGTATTCTTTAATTCTCTCATGCACAGATTATATCTTCTCTTAAGATAAAAATTGAGCAAATTTATACTATTTAATATATATTATCATTACTAACTGTATCATTACTAACTGTGATTCTGTTTTTGTTATCTGATATTAATTCAGGACAAACTCTATAAGCACATAATATTCCTAGAATGCTATATGAATATTATTTATCCTTTTCACATATAACTTTCTAAGAATATTGTATCTTATAAGGAATTTTTATTATACTAATTTTTCTTACAAAAAAAAAACGTAAAGTTCCTAAATTTAACAAAATAACAAAATGCAACGTATTCGCATATATACAAAGTTTTATCCATAGATTTTTTATGGATAATTTAAAATGAAAAAAAAGAAAAACTGGTACCGACGCTAATGAGCGTAATAACAATGATTTCTCATGACACGGTACGAGTTTTTTTTTTAATCGATCTGACGAAGTCTTGCGATTCCTCATACACGTACGTGACAATAAAAAGGTCCGCTCGAACTGAAGTAGAATGAAATAAACAATAGCGCAGTGAACAGCCGTTTTGTTGCTCGGTTCTTTTGCCATGATAAAACTTTTGTCGCGGTGGCATACTTGCGAAAAACTTTTCCAAGTTTATCAACAAAGGAAAGAAACGGTTTGTTCTATTTTCATTTCATTACTAGCTGATGGTGTTTTGAAATTTATTAACTTAATCGAACAATTAAAGACAGTTGTCGAATCAAGTTATAGTAATGCAATGAGTTGTAACATTATAACATCTTTAAGTGATATTTTTAATATTACAAAAATAAAATTTGAAAAATTATGCAACCTATTATTGCGCGAGGGATTTATAAACTGCGCAATGTATTTTCTTGATTGTTATATTTAATTTTTCAAAGACAACTTTAACGGGAAATATTAAGATTTCGATGTACATATATTGCGATATAATTTTACATCCACACACACGCGCTCGCGCATATTATTCAATAAATTATAAATATGTACTTGTGTAAAATTATACAAATATATTTAACTGTATACTTACGAGCTCTGTATCTATTCCAGCGCCGTCCCGGATGTTTTCATGATCGACACCAGCACCATTGACCATTCCAGCGCTTGAACCGGTTGCTTTTCCACCAGCACCACCAGCTGGTGTTTGTGGTAAGCTCTGAAAAGTGAAGAGATTTATTTTTCAACAATACTGAAAAATGTCGATATTAAATGATATTTTTTGAAAATTTGTTGGATGTGTCATTTATGTTATCGCAACAAGTAAGATAAAAGTTACGATATATACTCAAAATATAAATATTATTCGTTATGTATTGTATATTCGAACTTGAAAATGACTGTTGCGACGAACGATCTATCAAAATAGCATTAGAAGCTTAATAACGCAACATGCTCGATTTTCCGCCCAAATCCGTGTTGAAATCTCATCTCAATTTCATTTCAATGAGATCCTTCCTTTTATTCGTAACATCTTGAAGCTTTTCTCAAACTCTTCCTTGCGGCGTTCTATAGAAAACGAAGCTGCTTGCCACGAGTGCTACCTTTACAAGGAGGATTAGATGGTGTAAAGGATGGTCGTAAAGGGAAATTCCGTCGAACGTATTTGCCTCGATCGTTCTGGTCGGAGCGAGAAGAATAGCCGCCAAGACAAAGTAATTTGTAAGCTGGGAAAATGTGTGCGCGACAACATTATGTAGGGACTTTGCCTATTCTACATTAATGGAAGTCTTGCTACTCGGCAACGGTTTTCTCAACGAAAGGATTACGACACGGTCTTTAAATCAATTTCGTGATAGAACTCTTCGAGTTTCCGACATCAGGATTGATCGCCTGCCATCCATATCCTGCATAAGGCCGAAACATCGCGAAAACTTTCATGTAACATTCAATCGATGTAAGTTTCCAGTGACAAGCAATAATTTTTGAATAATCTACCCAACACGTCTCACGAGGCAAAGTATACGATATTGTTTACTAAGTAAGATTGATTTATTTTTTAAAGTAGCTATCTACCCAAATATTCGTTTACATGTTAAGGTACTGTTACCAGTTAAGGTACAACTCTCATATTTCAATTGGATTTGGATTATCGATTTATAATATATATATATATATATATATATATATATATATATATAT
>NW_012130120.1:1615420-1620593 GCF_000143395.1 Atta cephalotes | reverse complement strand
TTGAAAGTGCGAAGTATCATCAAAGAGCCGCGATTATCGAAAGTCTTCACGCTGGGCGCTTAGCAATGAAAATAATTCGGTCCTTTGGATATTCGAATTCAACCGTTTATGACGTTGAGACAGTCTACTTCAAATGACTACCAAACGTGAATTATGCGTCCTTTCTGACTGAAATTTGATCTGAAGAGGTTCGAAGAGTGGATCTTTCGAGTTGTCGCGTCATCAAATGGATTGTAGCGCCATGGAAATTTATCAAACTTATCAAACGACCCACGTATATATATTAATATATATATAGAAAAACAAATTCTTAACGTTAAAATAAAAAACAATATATATCAGTCGCATTTATATTTTAAAAGTTATATTTTAAAAGTAGCAAGTATTAATAAGAAAAACAGAAATTCATTTTTCATCAAAAGAGATGTTTGTATCAAAGTGCTTTTAAAATTAAATATTTGCTAAATCTTATATGTTTTATTAAAATAATATT
Source organism: Atta cephalotes (assembly GCF_000143395.1). Lineage (NCBI taxonomy): Eukaryota > Metazoa > Arthropoda > Insecta > Hymenoptera > Formicidae > Atta > Atta cephalotes. The sequence goes on along the minus strand of NW_012130120.1, from coordinate 1,620,100 downwards.
ATATGGAGTATTTTTAAGAATGTAGTATGTTTGTGCGAAGTACGGATCATTTCAATAAGTTTCCTCGCAAAAGGCGGATCGCCGCGAATAAAACAAGGAAGAACATTTTTTGTTGAACTTTGGAGGTGAGATTGACTCTCTCCTATAGGAGTCTTATAGGAGTTCCTATAGGAGAGATCCGACTTAAAGATATCGTAGTTAGTGTCTTCACTTTTCGACTCTATTTCTCATTGGCATCATCATGTTTCGTGTATTGGTAATAGTGCAAAGTGCTCTTCTCGAAGTAATAGCAGCCCGAAGACGACCCTTTAAGCGATGTTCAGCACTTTACAACCGCTCTTTATAAGGACACCTTACTCTCTAAAGCACGCGCGCACGCTACTATATCTCTCACCTTTCCGAACCGATTCGCTTCCGTACGACTTGAGGAAAAAAGTAGCCAAAGTGTGCGAGGCAGAAATTCTCTCGAGAGTCGCTGCGACCGCAGCATTTTTATTTTCATATCTGAACGGTGATTAAAGGGAAAATAATTCCCATCTCTTGATCGATCTTGTAGATGCAATATAGGTGCTCTCGTTAGATTTTATAATAAGTTTCGGACTGTTCAATTTTAATCAAACTCTCTTATGTGTAGTTTTATGTTGTATGATAAAAATTAAATAATTTTATTTAATATAAAATAATTAATATAAATTTTTATTTATACTTTATAATCCAATATTTTGTACTATACCAATATTTTTTACTTGTTGTTAATTTCAAGTTAATTCATGTTACATTTATATTTTTATAATTAATGTTCAAAAGAATGATGAGTAAAAGATTTATTTTATAACTATAATTTCTATCTTCCAACAGATATACAATCCTAAATTTTCTAGAAAAATCTTTTGATATAAAACATAATGAAGGCAGCTTCTTCAAGAAATTTTATGTCGATGTAAATCATTTCGTTTGCATCGACTTTATTGATGAGCAAAGAGCAGAAGGGAAAAGGATAGTGCTTCGCACAATCACCAGTACGTCCCAGACTTCTTCTAAAACTGAATTTCTTCTCAAAGATCGTAAAGTGCACCATAAAAGAGCAACTAACGCAGTTCCAAGAATTCGTGAGTAGTTCAAAATGCAAAGAAGACTTCTGCGAAATAAAATACAGCGCGAATAGATGAACAAAGGATTTCAATATCCAAAGAGAATAGCTTGATGAATAGTCAATTGGATTTTGCATTTAATTAAAAATAGTAAAAAAATAATGAAAAAGTAGATGATAGTAATAAATGTTTGTGATTATGATTGTAATTATGATTTATGACTTTCATGAATAATAGAAAATTACGAGAATACTTCATCATCTATAATCATTTGGCAATAGAAAAATTATCATTTTGTTTCAATTATACTTCTGTTATTACTGATTTTCATTTATGTACGAGAATACTCATGTTTTCTAAACAATTCTTCTTAAGAATAGATGCTTTTTCAAATATAAATATAGTGTACAATTATATTAATGAAAAAATCTTTTAAATTGTCTTTCGTTGAATTTATATAAATATTTTTAGACGATTAAAATAACTTAAATCTAAATAATTCATATTTCAAGTTTATTTTATCAAAACATTTGTTAATTTTCACAAAATAAGAATATTAAAACTTTGATATATGCTATTAAATTATTTATAATTGTTTGTAGCAAAGTGTTTGTAATAAGTTATAATAATTTATATTTGTGTGTATGTATAAATTATAAGATTCGTAATTAAAAATCAAGTTGCTGATGTTAAGAAAAAATTATTTATAATTAATCATTTACTGGATAAAAAATTTGTTATTAAAAATAATTTTTAAATATTGTATATTTAAAAAAATTTCTTTTTAAATATGCGATTGTACAGTATTCCATGAATATCATAATTTAAAATAAAGTGAAATGAACTAATAAGTGCGACATGCAGAAGTCTTCTTTGCATTTTGAATTATTCACGCATTTTAAATAATTAGCGCAAATTGCTTTAAAATAAATGAATATAATTCTTGTAGAATAATTACACAACATTCACCGAATATATTTAAATATTTCAGTTTCACATTTTTTGTCCATCTTTAGGAACAATAACGGATGAAATATCAATTCGATTGTATCGATGTAATTGCCAGTATCTTATGACAAAATAAATGACTTTATACATTTATTGTGTTTCGGGACTTATGGAAATAAGAAATGCATTCTTACATCATTTCATGTGAAAAATTAAATTATATGTATATTTATATGTATATGTGTGTTTATATTTCAATAAGAATAAAATTCGTTAACAACTGTGTAGCATATTATATTCATAAATAAACTTAATAAACAAGTGACTCAAAAAGATTTGTAAATATTATATAAAGTATCTTATTAAAAAGAATTTGAAGAAAAAAATTTTATGAATTTTATATTTTCATATTTTCCTTTTTGGCAGGATAAAGCGTGGATTTCCGTCATATATGTTCTAAGAGTATAAGCAAGAGTTTTCGTAGTGATATGCACGTAGAGATGGTTAATTTATTGTACGTCATAAATCTTGTTTTTATTGTTTTAGACGGTTCAATATTTGGCGCGAATGAGAAGGTGGTGCCGTAAATCTCGTTTACGTCGTGAGCTACGGAACGTATAGAAGAGATGTATCGTATTTTATTTCGTACATTGTATACAATACCAGTCTTATTTCGACCAGAAGTATTTCATTCGCCAAATAAGGAAGTAAATGTTATGAAATAAAAAGTGGAAGGAGAACGCAAAAAGATTTCAGAAAATGCGACATTATTGATTATTCAATGTATCGTAATGTTTAAGCTAGAAAAACGATATTTTGTATGCTTTGTCAAGACTCTTGCAAACCTGTTTCAAAAGGCTTTATTATGACGAGAAGTGAAGAAGGTGAGTGTGCGCGTATTCGCGAGAGTACTGAGAGTACTGACAAAAGACGTGAAGGTGCTACAGTAAAGGCGGGTAAAATGTAAGGTAGAGTGGAGGTGCTGAGAGGAAGGGCGATATTACAGAGTCGGAATGCTTGACTGTTATTACTCGAGAAACTCAGGAATTTCTCTATTATTTAAGGAAGCTCAATACGTGTTCTGACAAAAGATAAAATATTTCGCTTATGATGCGGAATAGTCGAACAAATAATATATATTACGATGAAATTAACGATAAAATTAATAAGAATTAATCAAAATCAGTGAAAAAAGAAATAAGTAGAGTTAGACTTCGTTTCAATCAACCAAATAATAAGTATAATAGAAATTATTTTTGATACCAATATACAAACAATAGACGCAGAGACAATGCGTTAATTCGTTAATATATTATATTTTTCTTAAAATAAATAATAAATGCTAAATTCTATAAATAAGGTGTAATTTTGTCAATAGGAAAATTGATTTTGATATATTATTAAGGTGTTGCCTATAAATAATGTATAATTACTTATATTCTAATATTATGATGATTATTCTATAAATATATACGAGTATATATTTAAAGCAATTATTAAAAATATATTTGACAATTACAGAATTATGCATATTTTAATAAATAATATTAACAATAATATATTTTATAGGACCGTATATGTGAGAAACACAACCTATCTATCATATAGAAATCAATGTCTTAAGGAGATACTGGAGATAAGGAAATACGACGATTGAACTTGATCGATAAAACAGATTTGTAAATTCAAACAAAATATTACATACATCAAGAAAACACGTTATATTAAATAAAACATTACATATATTAAGTAAATTCCATTAAGTAAAACATTACATTTACATTTTTTGCTCTAGTGTATCCTATATCGCATGAATATGAGATTATGTACACTCAAATCATACTTTTTCTGCCATTTCTCTTGTAAACTTCAAAATCATAATTTGAAAATCTTATAATATTCTTATAAATTATTAAAATATGAGAAAGTACTTTTTATTTGGATATACACTTGAATTCATTTTTGCATAAAAAAGTAACTTATGTAATAACAGAAAACTTATAATTTTTTTTTAGATTTTCATATAGGTTTCCCAAAGCTATTTTTCCCAAAGCTATTTTTTTTCTGAAAGATTTTTTAATCTATATTAAAAAAATGAAATGGTTAAAAAAGTACGGAATGAGCGTTCTGTCGATAATTCCAACATCCTCTTAAATGATTTAGCTAAATTTTAAGCTTGTATTTTGTACGAATTTTATGTACTATGTAATAAAATGTAATAAAATGCCTGTCGAAATGACTTTCTTAAAACGCAAACTATATCAAACTAGCAGTAATATCATGAATTAAATTGACTAGCAATTTAATTAAATTTGCTTTTTCATCATATCTTAGAAATGATCTTAATAATGCTGAATGACATATTAAAATTTGTAAATAATTAATTATTATTGTTGAAAAATATTACCTCAGCTGAAAGTCGAACCCGGATCTCTAAAAAAAAAATATTAATTTGTAATTTTTGGTATCAGAAATTTACGATCGTACTAATTACTAAATTAATATAGTACTCTATTTATTATATTATAATCATAACATTTACAGAAAATATTAATTAGCATTTTCGATATATATATTTCTATAAATTTTTCTTCATATATATATATATATATACATATATATATATATATATATATATATA
>NW_012130120.1:1605437-1609704 GCF_000143395.1 Atta cephalotes | reverse complement strand
GAGAGAGAGAGAGAGGAAGAGAGAAGAAGCGCACTTGTGAGAGCACGATCCGGAAGCTTTCGGAAGGACTATAACGATTTTCACAGTAAACATTTGCCCATAGCTTACGCTTGCTCCTGTGGCTCAAGTTAAATTGCCTTCAAAATTGCATCTCCGCGGGCGATGCGCTACAAGAGAACTCGAGCGAAGAGTACCGTCGCGAATCACTCGCATAAATTTCAACCCTAAGCTCCGGCCGAACTCGCGCAACGGTAGTCGCACATGTAATTAAGCGATAATAATGATAAGGAACGTTTCAACGGAAAGTACTTGAGATTTGATCACAAGACTCGCGGCTGGATTTTTATACAATTCTGCCTCTCCCTGCAGAATGTTTATTTTGTAAACATGCGAACCATCTTCAGCTCTCCTTCAACAAAGATTGAAAATTCTGTGATAACAAAAAGGAATTTTAAGAAATAAATGATCAAAGTCTTTTCGCCGCTGCTAATTAATTACTAATTAATTATAAATTTATTTGAAAATAATAAATATGTAATAATGGTTCAAATATAAATAAGACTTTTTTTTGTATGAATACAAATCAAAACATTGATAGATGTACTTACACTAACAATGACTAAGGGCGGAATATTTATTTATGCTCTACATAGTTGTGAACTTGTAGTTATTTCTCATTGTTGTGATGTCCGAACAAATAGTATCAAATGCCGTTGTGAAACGTGTTGTTCAGAATTGGGTGCATTCCGAGTTACGCATAAAATGCATGATGTACCGTTTTATTCTTCCTTATTTGATGATGAACAACAAGAATGCATCATGCACTTCATGCGTAACTCGGAACTCAAGTTCCTTGCGAATGAAAATGTTAAAGCCGAAATTTTGTGTAAATTGTATGCACAGTTTAAAGAAAAGACGTTTATTGAAGACACAAGTACGCAACGGCATTTGTCACTATTTATTCGAACATTGCAACAACGACTATTCGAACATTGCAACGACAAAGAACTGAATGCAAAATCACAATTATATAATGCATGAACAGACATTCTCTTCTTTTATTTACAATTAGTGTAAGTACATCTATCAATGTTGATTTATATTCAAGCAAAAAAATTTCATTCGTATTTGAACTACCCATGCAAGATTTAACATGTTTAATATTATTCCAAAAAATTAAGATACTTTGGCTGAAATTCTATATTATATTGTTATAGTATAATATTTCTTATAATTATTAATTATAGTATAATATTTCTGTAGACAAATTCAAAGGAATAATTTAACTAATTCTATATGATAAAAAGGTATAAAAATGTTAATTAGAGCATGGCTTCTTCTTACAATAGCACTATTGCTAAAATATAATTATTTAGCGTCACATGTAATCGAGTGAAAAACAAAGCGTGTTCTATTTGCTAGTAGTAAAATTGAAATTTCAGCCAGTAGTCTCAGATTTTCGGAATAACATATGTTCCTATTATATGTATATATCACGATGTACTGAAATAAAAATCTGTGCTAAAATTCTTATACAAGTTGAACAATTTTAAGATTGATATATTCATTTTTGTTTATAATTAAATGGCAAGCAAAAAGTTTTTTAAAAATGGTTTTATGCGGAAGTAGATATAAATAGATATAAATTCAATTTTAATTTTTAATTTTTAATGGATTTTAATTTTTAATGGAAAAAAATACATGATAAGTGTACGAGTTTTATGTTTAAAATTTAAACTCAACGAAAATAATTCCAGTTGTAGTCATTGTTTTTATCTCTGACATGTTTAAAATAAATTTTAAATAAAGAAAGCTTCTTTTTTTTATAATTATTCTCAATAAATTCCCGATCATAAAATTTCTAATCGTCTATTTCGCCGACGAGTAATGATCACAAAGGAGGCAGCAATTTGGTGGTTACGTAGATTAAGACGCAGCTACTGTGCATTGGCAGAATGCAGTGATGCGTAAATCGTGAACAGGACGGATACATATGAGAGAAAGAGAAAGGATAAGACCGAGTATAATGGCTTTCCAATGTACCGTGCAAGTGCGAAGCGAAATACTGGCGTGAAATATTTAAACTAAACAGTCGAGATAATGCACGCGCAAACTAGAATTTACTTGGTGGAAGTAGTAAGAAGAGCGTTACCAGCTCTTCATTCTGCTCTCAAGATCGTTTTACGTTAATTCTCTCAGCACTTCAGTGAGTATCACATTACTCGCATTTCCTGTAAAAATATTTTTCGCATACTGTGTTATAAATTCAATTAGTTTTAATTTTTTATTACAATTTAATTGCGCTGTGTACATCATACATCAAGTTCATGTAATTTAGTAGGTAGTTAGTAAAATACATAATATTATGAACAAAGTTAAAAAACTCTTTTTTTATAAAAAAATAGTCTGTGCGAAATTAAACAACTTTTCACGAAATCAGTGAGCATCTAGGGGAAAGGAAATTATTTATATATAAGTCTGTTTTGATGTCTTCCATCATCATATGACACTGGTAGAATAGGATTCACGTAGTTACTACTGCATTCATTTGTTTTGCCTGAAGTTTCTACTACCTCAGTTCGGTAGCAACGTTTAGTTACTTGATATTTATTACTTCGCATCTCCCATCCACTTTGCTATTCTCGACTCTCGACAGTAAAGATGGTGCACATTAATTTAGTTAACGTCCACAATACAAGACTCATACTTCTTTTAGTTTATAAGCTAAATTTAAGAATAAAATCTTTGGACTATAGAAAGAATAAACGGACGACATTGAGTGTATTATATGCATAACGTTCCATGAATCATCTTCTTCCATGGCGACAAGTTTGTCATTTTCCGTAAATCACAGAAATGTTTTCTTTATAAAAGTCTTTACAAAGGGTCATTTATTTTCTTTACATTGTAATCACATCTATTTTATGCTGATTTTATTTGCATGTGCTACTTATGCTACATGTCATATCTTGTATAGAGATTTAGATTATATTTCGCGATATCATTTCTTGCATAATAATAAAATATTACATTAAAGACATAATTATAAACATAAGAAAATTTAATCTTTTCAAATTATTACTACAAATCAATACTTATATGTAGGGGAAAGTAGTACAAAATTGGATAGGCGTTGTCTTGATGCAATGTTTGTTATGTCATTGAGCAAGACGGCGTTCAATCGGTAACGTTGTGAATATCTAATATTTTTTAATGCAAAGTTTGAATAGATACTCGCCTACCTGATTTTTTTGTATTATGTTTCCTTAATAATATGACATTTATAATTATATATATATTTATATATCATTTATATATCACATTTATATATATATATTTATATATATTTATATATATTTATATATATTTATATAGATATTTGTTTCGATGATTTTTTTGTGTATTCGTACGAATGTAAGGATACGCACGATGTGATAATAATTTATTTGAAGATTTTTTTGTCTTCTTTTATATCTTTCTTTACATACTCATTGAATATTCATAATGAGGGACAAGAATCATTCATATTATATATTCGTATATATTATATATATATTATATTACATATTCGTTTATTTATTCATGTCTTTGTCAATTTTTCTGTTTTCATTAATATAATTTTGGTATATCATATTACAGAAATAATTAATAAAAACAAATATTGAAAATAAACAATTAAAATTTTTATTTGTCATCGTTTAATATTGCGATTGCTAGATAAAGAAACAAGAATTAACAACTCTACATTGTAAAAATGAATTTTTATTTTCTAATGAGAAGTTTCTTATTATTATTGCCTTCTTATTATTGTTGGACGCAACATAAAAATGAATTCAACTATTGCTGACAGAGTGAAAGATTCATCAATCGTTGTATTATCGAATACGTAATACGCGTTGTCAAGGTCATGACTCTAAGTGATCTCCAATAGGTTTTAGTCGTCGCTCATTGCTCGTTAAAATTTTGTTAAAAAATAAATAAAGTGAACAATATAAACGTGTGTTTAACTGTATAATTTGAATTTTTAAATCTAATCTGATACACATTTTCGTATGGAGTGGCTCTCGCTTTGCATTGTAAAGTGTACGCGTGAAGATAGTATGGCTGCGTTCCACGCATAATATGCATGATATATGATTTTATCCTTATTTGACACTCGGCGAAAGACAAGGATAAAATGATACATTTATGCGCATTATAAACGGAACGCAGTGTGTGTATCCCCCCCTCCCTCCTACAAGAAAACATACTATTTTCACGCGTACAC
>NW_012130120.1:1593086-1599754 GCF_000143395.1 Atta cephalotes | reverse complement strand
TAATATATATATATATATATATATATATATATATATATATATAGATATGTTTTATGTGAATTCTTCATATTTCTCATTCTATTTCGAGATCATAAATACGAACAAGAAGATAGAAAAAGACAGTTGAATGGTGAGATTTAAATTTCGAGTTGGCAATATGCCTTTCCGAAAGCGCACAGATTTAAGCATCGTTTCGTACTATTCTTTTTCTTATTTTCGCTTATTTTTCTTATATATTTTAATCAAAATATATTATGGACGTAATAAAATGTATAAAAAAACATTTATGGCAAGATAATTTAAAAATGTAAAAAAATACGCAATTATTCTTAAAAATTGTCTCTTCATTACAATTATATTATATTTTATGATATTAATCTGCATTGAATCTGCATCAATTTTGTATTTTTCGAAATGATATCATTACATACTAATAATAATATTATAGTTACAATTGGTAACAAAATATTCTCATTATGATTATTTTACTCTGCATCTCTAGTATTCATTTTGTAATTAAATAAATTTCTGGTTTGTTTCCCTCCAAATTATAGGAAATATTTATCTAAAGTGTTAAATTTATAGTTATCGATTATAATATATATCATTGCAATAAGAATATTTTGAATTGACTGATGCATATCGTTGCTTCATCATTGTTTGTATTAAAAAATATTCCGCAATAATAAAAATTTTCAAATTTTGCATATGTCAAGACGACAAGAACGTGACGAGAAGCGAGTGTTACTAGGTAGCCAAAAATCATCGTCAGCATAAATATTGCCGTAAACATATGTATGTGGATGTTGTCCACTAGGAGAATGGCGTCGTGCCAGGAAAGTTTCACTACCACGATTATGCGGGCGCCGAAACTACACCGAGAGATATGAAATGGGTGCAGACGCAGAAAACTCGTCTGAACGTACACAAACAAATTACATATTACGGTTATAGATAGCGAAACACTGTTCTGAAAACTGAGCAACAACTAGGAAAAGAGAGTAGCGCGAGGATTTTCGTTCGATGTTCAAGTTTTACGAATGAATTTGAGATTCGTGATAGATTGCAATAGTCATGAGTTGTGATCTAGCTTTCATATATTTTCTTTTAAAGAAACGTTGCATGGATTAATTTTAGCAAAAGATTATATTTATTACTTTCGATTCCAATGTTGCCTTCATTTATTTAAATAAGAAAATTTTCGTAAAATAACTGAAATGTGTAAAAAAAATTGAATGTGAATTAAAATAGGAACATTATTTTTGGAATATTTCGCCTATTTCATATTAAAAAAAAAATGAACAGTCATACACTCGATGTATAATTAAGTTTAGTTGAACATATATTCAAAATTAGTATTAGTTTAGGCAGTAAAGCGATTTTTATCGAACAACAAATACTCAATGCACCAGCTTAAAGGAAGTACAATTTTCTTGGCGTTCAAAAAAATTTGCATTGTACGGTCAGAACGTACTTTTCTTTTACAAGCTTCTTAAATTGACTACCGAAATGGAAGTTGCGGCGAGCGAGTATAATCACGTTAAAGGTAATCACGAATAGTTTCAACAGAATAAACATTCAAGAAGTCGAAATTCGATTAAATCATGGACGTGTTCTATCAACATGACAATCAAAATGGCAAATTTGAGAGAACCAAATAAACTGAAAGAATATGAGAGAGATAGAAAAGATAATAGAAATCATAGAAAGATTTAGAGAATACATTATTATACATTATGGTAAAAGAAGGTTGAATAACATTGTACAGCACTGGTATGGGATAAGGATTGTTTAAACGCATGTGGCATTATTTATTAAACCACTACACTGGCAAATCCATTTATATGTGAGAGCTAGGACACATGAGAATATAGAGACAATATTGTTTATGAGTTATGTTGTGTAACTGTTATTTACGTCAGCACGGAATTAACTTTACCTGCTTTACAACTACTAACTTTACAACTAGTAATTCATTAATCATTAAATATAAGTCAAATTTTTAGTTTAATATAAATATCTATTATTCTTTAAATTGTAAATTAAAAAATTTTCTTGTTTTAAAAGTGCTTGTTTCATATGTTGTTTTTGTTGCGTGTCATTCGAAAAGTACTGAACAGTGACGGATAGTATTGGACAACTTAAGTAAGGAAAAAAAAACAAAAATCGGCGAATGCCATAAAAATCATTATAAGCACATTTATTAATATTTAAAGAAAACAATGAATGAAGTAATGAAAAGACTAATTGCGTTATTTGCAGAGAAAATTTTGATAAAAACCGGATTTAGTACAATGTTTGTGAAAGTTAGGTTTATAAAAATTGTACCAATCTTGAAGGAGCTTATGTTTTTATATTAAATCTAAAGTTTATATAGCCAAAATAAAAAAATAACAATTTGTAATTGAAAATTAGTGATTAATAAACATATTTTTTTTTAATATTTTTTAATATTTCTGTCCAAAATCACTCTTCAGTTTAAAAAAACCGTTAAAATGTAAATATTTAAAAATCTTGGTTATATTTTTGTTTTTAGAAAAATACAATTAAAAAGATATATTACACTTAATTTTTTTCATCTAACAAAATAAACCTAAGGTATTCAATTCGATTTTTCTCTCTATGTACACGTATAACTCATAACAGATAAATGATAAAAATTAGATAACAATTACTGATAGTATGTTTCTTTAAGATTTACGACGAGTGTAAAATGTAATATTTTGATTCTTAATTAAAAATTAAGTCAGTTTAGTGTTCAAAACTTCTTGGAAAAATATAAGAATAAAATATGTTAAAAATATCTTAATCTATTTAAGAAAATTTTTGCGTAAACATCTATTTGTCCTCCACATTCAAATACGTTTCTACGTATTATATTTAGGTATTTCTAAATAATTGTTTAAATACGTCTTAATAAATAATTTGTATAAATGAACTTCTAATTGAAAATTCAATTATTGTTAGTTCATTAAATTAAACAAATATTAGATCATATCTCTTTACTTTACGACACAAACATATAATTATGGATATTTCGTCAACACGGATAAGCTGAATTGCGTAAGTGCGTATGTATTTCGCGTAGTACATTGAACGTGTGATGCATCCAATTGGTTCGTATCGCGATTATTAAGGGTGCAACGCACGTTCGTCGCCTATGTACGCATGGCCGGTTTGATTCACATGTTATATATGTGTGAAAGCATGACTGCGAGGTATTTTGACGCGGATGTTCCGGAGGAATAGCATCATGTTTGTACAGGAGAAAGCGTGCGGTATGACACAGTAAATGGAGTAGGAGGCAAGACGGAAACTCTCGCCGCTGTAGAAATGGAGGTATGGTAAATTACTACAAAATAGATCATAAATATCTTGAAATAGAATTATATATATGCAACGATCTTCGTTAGAACTGGAAGCATCACAGCTTGCTTGTAGATTCTTTTCTTGTATACGAATGTAATACGAATCAATAGAGTAGGCAGATGCTGCAGCCAACTATTACGACGTTGTCGATAATGAGATATCTTGTGCATTTGACTGTTCTAAATCAGTCGAACATCGTGTCTTTAGGCAGATGTAATATCGAAACGTATGTATATTTTGCGTGATATATTCATAATAACAGTATGCTTAATCAAATTTTGTCAAGTAATATATTTTTCTTATATATAATGTTATATATAATATTATATATAATGTTATATATAATGTTATAGGATAACTACAAAGTTGTTATCAAACTGTATAAACTGGAATAATCAATTATGATCTCTTTTCAACAAATAAACGACAGTCAACATCTACGCGATAGAATCTATGTATTAAATATTATCTTCAAGAATTCGTATTTAGGCCAAGGATGATCTATTGCATTCAACATAGTTACATACCACGCGCATAGGTTACAATTAATAGTATAGTTTAGTCAGGATCGAGAGTCGCTCTTACCGTTCATTAGAACGATACGACCGAGATTGTTCGATTGAGAAGAAGAGAGATGAGATGAGTTGAAGAATAAGGATGAGAAATGCTGATAGTATGCTAAAATTTAAAGGAAAAAAGGCAAGAATAATGCGAATAGAGCAAAATAATTTCGCCGAGATAAAAGTGAGAGGTTACGTAAGCCACAACTGGAGCAGTGTTCTTTTAGAATTAAGAAGAATTAACTCTTCTTTTTTCGCTTTCTATAGAGAAAGACATTACTTTTCCACTTGTTGAAGGATTTTCTATTTTTTGCAAACACTTTTCGATAGTTTTCCCCCTCTGAGAATATGAATTAAATATTAATAAAGTTCGTAAATCTATAACACTAATAAATTATTGCTTTATGTATTTTTTTAAATTATAATTTTATTTGAAGGAACTCGCACGATAAATGTAGGGAAGTACGATAACAAAACGATTTTCATCTTGATTACGGCTCTCATAAAATACGAATTGAAATAAATGTGAATGTAAACTCTGACATTAATATAAAAGGATATAAGTTTGGTTACTAATCATTATCGATATTTAATATCCTTTTGTTGCTCTCGAACAATGTATCTTCAATAAAATATTAGCTTTTTATATTATTTAATAGTATCCTTAACCACAGACTGAAGTTTTAGTAACATCAGCTGCAAACAAAATAGCTCATAATATTCATAGAAGTGCGTTAAAAATTCTAAATATTCGCTTTCAATTTTTTTCAAATAACAAATAAATTTGTCTTAAGGAGATTCTAAAGTCATTTGTTTTATTAACGAAACACATATAATTTTTGTGACATATTTTCATATATATTTTTTTTTACAGAAAACCCTTTTCCAGAATTGAAGTATTCGCATTTGATACATGTCTATGAAATAGAATACCAAGAATAAAAAAATTATTTATAAAATTTTTTATTATACTAAAAAAAAAGATTGGCTGAATATAGCATAGCATTTTTAATTGGTTGTAATAACTCAATAGCTAATTTTTAGTTGTATTAGTCTACTGAAATCCTATACTGACATTAGAGGCTAACGTAACAAAAAATTGGCTGCTGCAGCTAATTAAAAATGCTATGCCATATTTTACCATTTAAGTTGTTGCAACAGCTAATCTTTTCATTCAGTATATTTCTTAGTCTAATATGGCATCTAAAGCTGTCAAGTCGTGACATTTGTTTGATATAAAAAAACTTTGCAATCTGTACTTACAGAAATTGTAGTCCTTAGACTAGTCACTAGTAGGTTACACAAACAGATAACGTCGAATTTTTATAGCAAATTCGATAGAATGCACTCAGTGCGCATTGATACATGTTAAAGCCGTCGTAAATACATAAATTGACGTAGAGATATATTACATATTCATTATAAACATAAAAATCGATTAAATCGTAAAATATTCAATATCTTTTATTATGCTTATATATGTATTTTATAATTCGAAATATTTGCACTTCACCGTATAAAATATTTACATTCAAATTAAATCAATGTATAACGGCTTTAATATGCATCCAGTGTACACTAGTGTGTCCAATCGAATTCACTCTTAGAAATAGAGTGGGACACTTAATTCGACATGAAAATGTATTACAAAAACTTATGCGTATATATGCGTGCGATATTGCTATAGTAATATACAAGGATATGTGAGGATATATTGATGTTTGTAAATCGTACGTGTATAAATTATATTTTGTCGGTAAAATACTGTTGGAGATCAGTTTAGATTATTCCCTTAAAATAGAATAAAATTTTTTTAAAATTTAAAATTATGTTTGGTATTTGGAATTTTAGCAGCAAATAATAAAAAATTGAGCAAATATAAATTGTAAATATATTATATGTTATAAGAACATTGTTGATAAAATCATCTTTAAAAAAATCATAACTCTTTATAGTGGCAACGTTCAGAACTTTGAGCCTGTTATAGTTAGTTTAAGCATACTCAAAAGTCTTTCATTTTTTTCCAGCAATTATGTCTTTGTAAATTGTGCTGAGTACTGCCAACACTTTTGAAGATGAAGAATGCGTCTCGTCCGTGGATTATATCCTCGACGAGTTGCGCGTGCTCGAGCACGCGCCACGCCGTTTCTTCTCACTTCGTGTCTCGCAATCTTCTTGTAATTGGAGACTCTCACATCATCCCGCTGTTCCGTGATTTGCTTGTGATTGAAACGACGTCGTATATACGACACGCTGTTTGGAATTCACGAGCAAAATTGATTTTCGCGTATATTACCTACATGGCATCGCAATCAAACCCATTCGCTATTAAGCAGTTTCACTGTCACATTGCCGAATATAAACTTCATTACGTTTAGATATAAATTACACATACTAGATCTTTATTTGCTATTGCATCTTTGCAAAATAATTAAGCAAATAAAATACATAGATATAAATATAATTTTCATATTTTTGATCTAGAGATTACAATATTATAGTATCGATAAATGTATTTTTTAAATCAAAAAAACTTAATGGAAATATTTTATAACATCGCATGGAATGTCAACTAGATTTCTACATTCGATTTTTTAAATATTCGTACAATTATCGAAAAATTTTTTGCATTGCAGTATTGCACAACTGAATAGTAAGAGTCACAACCAATTTTAAAGGATACTTGAGAAAGAGAGAAAGAGAGAGAGAGAGAGAGAGAGAGAGAGAGAGAGAGTAGTG
>NW_012130120.1:1585226-1590623 GCF_000143395.1 Atta cephalotes | reverse complement strand
TATATATATATATATATATATATATGTATATATATATATAATGAATTAATTAAGAGTTTAAATAAGTATGTTGTTGTTTATAGAAATTAGTGAAAAATTGTAAAGAAATCGTATTTGAGAATAAAAATTTTCAAAATATGAACACATAATATTATGATTATAATATCATGTGTTCATATTTTATTTTACGAAAAAAACTAGTTTTAATATGAATGTTATATAATATATGTACAGACAAAAAGGTATTTATATATCTTTCTTAAGATTTAAATAATGAATAATTACAAAAATTTTAATCTTAAATTTTAATTTAAAAAAATGCTTTATCTCTAAAAGAATTAGAATAATATTTTTCAACTATACTGACTATTGACAAGCCTTAAACTACTATCAAATTCATATGTTACATACAAATTATGAAATCAACATGATGGTAATGCTATAGGTGGCTGAAAGTAAAGAACAGATTCGAGATATCGCAATGAGCCAAGGGTGGTTCGAGCAATAAAGAGCAAGAGCGCATATAAGCCGTGGCTGTTAGTTCACAGCCTGGTCACGACACGGTAGGTTGCGGCATGAGGCGATTTTCATGGAGGACAGAGCAACCCGGAGACTGGAGAGACTGCATTATGCATCCAAAAGTGGTTGGCTACACCCAGCTGCGATTGGATTCCTAATGTGATCCGTGCACAGTGGGCGTACTACCTCGTAGA
Organism: Atta cephalotes; assembly: GCF_000143395.1. NCBI lineage: Eukaryota > Metazoa > Arthropoda > Insecta > Hymenoptera > Formicidae > Atta > Atta cephalotes. The sequence continues at coordinate 1,589,910 of NW_012130120.1, read as the reverse complement.
ATATTCGACGTCTGATATGCAGGAAAATGTCATCTCTGTAAGATTATTCACTCCATATATTTTCAGAAATCCGATATAATTGATTCCGATATAAGAATTCCGATTCTTTTCCAGAGAATTTTAATAATTACAATATGTTTCGAAAAGAATATCAATGATGTAAATTATAAAACATCGGAAATATAGAAAGTAAATTTCACATTTCTGTTATGTAGAAATTAATAACAATTTTATCAAACTTCATGTAGTTTAACTTTTAATACTTTTCGAACTTCAACGAACATATTTTATTATCATCTTCAAAATTGATAATTAGGATTGATATTTACGTGTATATAATAATTTACAAATTATTTCTTTTTGTACTGTGTTATCCAATTTATAATAATTTACATATTTTACATTGCTTTATTTACATGAAAAAGATACGTGTAACAGTAAAAATATAAATGTAATCTTGAAATATACGATACAATTTTGCTGATAACATTGAATTAAATTTGTATATATACTATATAGTTGCGTAAATAAGAAAGAAAATAAGAAATCAGAAAAAAAAAGAATCTAAAACAAGAGAAAAGTACAAGGAAAGAAAGAAAGGAAAGGAAAAAGGAAGATTCTCTCTGTACACTCGTGTGTAATTATTTGAAGATATATATATATTGGGAGTACATATTAGTTCGGTCCGTTTTTTTGTGTTCAAAAATGCATTTATTTATAAAACAAAATGAATGAACAGATCAATTAAAGTATTGTCCATCGCTGCCTACTACTTTTTCCCATCTCTCAAGCAATTTTCGAATTCCATCTCGAAAAAATAACTCGTCTTTGGAGGCAATCCAATTTTGGAGACAAATTTTCAATTTCTGCGAAAGAAGTGAATCGGTGATTTGCTGCATCTTTCGGAACAACCAGTAATCAGAAAAAGCAATGTCCGGAGAATAGGCGGATGCAGCAAAACATCCCATTTGAGCGTTTCCAAATATTTTTTTACGACTTTAGCGACATGAGGCCAAGTGTTGTGAAGAAGAATAACTTTTTCATGTCTTTGCTCATATTTCCGTTTTTCTCGCAATGCAACTCAAACGAATCAATTATAGCCAATACTGACGTCCGTAATGGAATCGCCAGCTTTCAGCAGTTTCATAGTAAACAAGACCCTTTTGGGGTCCTACCAGATACAGAGCACGATCTTCAAACCATGAATGTTCATGGTGTTGATGTTGAGGTCAATGGCAACGATTGACCGGGCTTAGCGTGGTATTTGTTCTTCTTGGGATTGTCGTAGAATGTCCACTTCTCATCTCCAGTCATAATCCGATGCAAAAAATCTTTTCTCTGTTGTCTTTGAATCAGCTGTTCGCAAGTGAAAAATCGCCTTTCAACGTCTCTCGGTTTCAGTTCATAAGGCACCCAATTTCGTTGTTTTTGAATCATTCCCATGGCTCTCAATCATATACAAACGGCTTGTTGAATTACCCCCAATGATTCTGCAAGCTCCTCTTGCGTTTGACTCTGATCATCTAGTAATGCCTCTAATTCTTTGTTTTCAAATTTTGTTGGCTGTCCAGAGCGAGGTTTGTCTTCAACGTTGAAATCTTCATCCTCGAAACCATTCCTTACATGATTTATCAGTTGGAGCAGTGTCACCATAAACTTCGACAAGCATTCGAAGCATGGGCTTCAGTCGCACTTTTCTTCCAATTAAAGCAGAAAATCAAAACCTCCCGCAAATGCTGCTTGGTTAACACAAAATTCGACATTTCAAATACAAATCAAGATTTTTGTATGAAAGTCAAAGCGATATAAACTGAATATTATTAGTAGATGTTTAACCTCTCTGAAACCGCCAAAATTAGCTGTCACTATGAACCATTCACAACAGCTGGAGCCATCTTTAGGGAAACGGACCGAACTAATTTGTACTCCCAATACAACATCATGATGCTATAATAGATCTTGTCAACTCCATCTCCGATAGATTCGTCAACCTCAAAGTTCTATAATTCGATTTGAATCAACGACTCAAATCACATATTCTCGATTTTTATTATTTGTATATGTAGAAAACAAAAACATGTTCATGCATTGTCATAATTTTGCTCTTTCTAACATTGGTTAATCTTTTTTATGCAGTCTTTTTACATCACTGACTACATCGGCTTCAGATTCATATTTTATATCAGTACCATCCGTTGAGAAGTTAACGTAATTATTTCAAACTGCCGAGCTTCATTTATAAATTATTCGTCCATGTAGCGTGTAGCTATATGACTATATACCAAAAATATTTAATGCTTTCGCTACTAGCATTATACATATATGACGTGCTCGAATGGTAAATATAATTCCATGATAGATATAATTTTGCATTCTACGTCTCTAAAGCAAAATTAAAATTTTAAAAAAGATTAAATTTATGTTGCTAAATATTGGATAACTTAAAAAACTAATTGTGATATTTAATTAGCATTGCATAAGATATTAATTACATATATTGAATGGCTATTGTTTTGAAATGTAGATAGCTTAGAGTACTATATAGTACAATATATGGCGAGAGTTCTCAAAATACATATAAAGGTGCCATTATATGCAAGCGTCGAGCATCGAGCATCTGCGCAGAAGATTATTGCGCAGAAGTTTGAATCTCCTGCGCAATAAGTCTTCTGACTAGCTTCTTGATGCAAAATGGTAAATTGTGAAAGGTTAGGTTCTCATATACTATCCTAATATGTAGTGCTGAAAATTTAGATATATTTACATTATATATAGTGTAAACTATATATAGTAAACTATATATAGTAAATAAATATATCTAAATTTTCAGCATTACATATTAGGATAGTATATGGGAACCTAACCTTTCATAATTTACCATTTTGCATCAAGAAGCTAGTCAGAAGACTTATTGCGCAGGAGATTCAAACTTCTGCGCAATAAACTACAAGATTCCATTATTAATGGAACACAATATTAGTAAAATTATTAACCCTTAGTATACACATTAGTTTTTATTATCCTTAATACACATCCGGTCATTCGTGTCTTAGCTTAAATTTCATCACAAGTATATAAATTATTAAACAATTTTTACATATATTTTGACATCTTTAAAAAATATTTGTGCAGTTATATATTCATAACAAATTGTAGATAAATTGTTGAAACTAAAGATTAACGAAATCAGAAAAATGCATTGTTTCATAATATAAAATATGAAACAAAAATGTTTAAAGCAAAAGTATAGTTCAGTATCTTAAAATTGACATTCCAAGAAAAAAAATAGTTCAAGTGTCGGCTGTCCAAAAAAAAAAATTGTTATTGAGTAATCTGAAAATGATATTTTTTTAATATACATGAATGGCTATAAATTGAAGGTACATTGCATTTACATTTTAAAACAATGAATTTTATTATTGCTATTGTGTTAAAAACTTATAATTTATTAGGAAAATGTTCTTTATAACATTACAACATAATATATAATATATAATATATTAACAATATTTTATTAAAACAAAAATCACGTTTATTAAGGGCTAATATGTTGTTTTATAAGGTTAAATTCTTTTTTTAATAATTCGCGAAATATTCTCGCAGTACAACCGAGAATTAGTTGAAATTTTAAAGAAAAAAAAACATTTTTTTAGTTACAGAAAATGTATATTCTGTATACACTTTGGGTCATTTGTAACCCAGAGGTGAACTTTAGAGTTATGCCAGTTAAAAGATACGCACAAATCGAAGCTAGTAACGCACAAAATTTGTTCTCTAGATGCCAAACTTATTTTAACAACAGAAAAAAACCGGTATTTGAACAGGTGCTCTTAGTATTTCAAAAAAAAGAAATGGACAAAACACGAATGACCCAGATGTATATATTAAGAGTTAAACATCATATCACATATTACTGCGCAAGCTCTGACGCTTGATGCTTGATGTTGCAAAAGTAGCCTTAAGGCAAACTACCATTTTGAAAGATAAAAATATCCAAGTGTCGAGATCAAAACTGTACATAATTTTTGTAGGAAGATATGCAATGGAATTGCAAATAAAATAAAATCACAAAGCGATTTATTTGTTTATAGTTTGAGGGACGCAATGCTCGCTCGTTCACAGTCGCAACACAAATAACTTGAAATAGAATCAGTGATTTGTCTCCAGCTATGGCTTGGCACTTCTCACCTGTTATCGATTTCATTTCGTTGGTCAACCGAGGCTATTCTTTTTGCATTTGTTTTATTTTTATGTTTCCCTTGCAACAGTTGCAGTTGCGCATCGTTGACGAGTTAAAAAGATCAACGCAAAAGTGATCGTAAATAAAAGAGGGAGTGAAAATAGAATAATAAGTTGTATCATATGCATATCGATTGATTGTGAGCGGCCACTCTAAAACGATAAATTATTATATAATAAAATCAAAATATCAATTTATTTGTAGTATTGATCATAAGATGATATTAGTTATTTGTATAAGAAAAATAAAACATAATTAATGATATAGTAACAACATTTATTTAATAAAAGTTTGTAAACTAATATCAAAAGGAGTTGTTTAAGAAAATTATTTTTTCAAAAATTTGCGTAATACACGCACGCACGCACGCACGCAAAGAGAGGGAAAAAAAGAGAGAGAGAGAAAGAGAGAGAGAGAGAGAGAGAGAGAGAGAGAGAGAGAGAG
>NW_012130120.1:1576723-1582072 GCF_000143395.1 Atta cephalotes | reverse complement strand
AGAGAGAGAGAGAGAGAATGTATAATTTCATTATAAATACACTAGATATATGTATGCAAATATCAGTAAAATACACAAGCAGAATGAAATCTTTATATTAAATGTAAATCAGTTATATATAATTACATATTCGTAATTATAATAGCTATGAGAATTTGCATTTATTTAACAATAAGAGACTATAGGAATGTAATCATTCGAGTTACCTCGGACCAAAGCAATTTGCAACGATTTGGTTCCAATGTCATTGACGGTCAATGCGGTCGTTACGCCGACTAAAGGAATTGAATTAATTGACGCCCAGCGGCGCTTTGCTCTGACCAAAAGCAGGTTATGACGTCACAAGCGGAATATTGTTCGTATTATGCAGTTCTCTCCAGTTCTCTCTAGGACTGTAGAGTTAAATAGTTGACTAATCTGTATACATGACAGTAAAGCTATTTGGACATATATCTTACTAATAAAAATATTGCAAAAAATATAGAAAATAATAGTAAACCAAAAACACAATGTCTTGAGATAATTAAAAAAAAATTATAAATTGTATTAAAATTTTAATTCTATCATTTTCTAGTGTATGAAATATCGTTTCTACTTATAAAAATCGCTCGTTAACTTTTATTAATTTTATTAATAAGACATGTTTTGTGATGTAATTAATCGTTCCAGTTTATAAATTTTTATCACGCAGAAAAAAGCAAAATATGTGACGATACATCATCGTAAACAGAATTTATCGAAACTCGAACTCGTGAGTTTGAATTTTAATCGAGCTTTGTTAATTTATTTACGCGATTACCATAGCAACGATTTTAAATTATGAATACGCGCGGCTCATGTATAAATTTATATAAAACGATTGAAGATGTTATGATTGCGCGCACACATAAAAATTACATGAAAAATTAAATAAATGACTCGGATTAATCTTTTCTGTCATGACAGGATGGACATTCATCACGAGATAAAACAAAAAAAATTCGGACACAGAGAAAGTGTATCGAAATTGAGTATACTGATACGCAGAAGAAGAACGAATGGATGAATAACAACGCGGTGGACGACGAAGTGAGAAAAGCTTCTACAATTGAAAGTCTCTTTACACTTTTCAATATTGCTGATCACGAATCTTTCTTCTTCATTGTCGAAGAAAAGTGCCGAATCCAACGTAAAACAATGAAATCCGAAGGATAATACACTGGTTTTATAAATACATCCTTCTATCAGAGTTACATAGAATGAATTTATAAGTATAATAAATAATTATTGACAAAAAATGTGTACGTCTACATAATCTATACACTGAAAAAAAATATAGTCAATTTTAATAAATATTTTTGAATACTGCTAACTAAATATTTATTAAATATAAAGATATATTTATTTGATACAAGAAATGTTAATTTGACTTAACAATCAACAATTTTTTTACTGAATAAATATTTATTTACTGAATAAATATTTATTTACTGTAAATAAATGTTTAGTTGAGTAGTTAGTATTGAACTGAATATTAAAATTGATTATATTTTTTTCTCAGTGCAGTAATATCAAAATTTAAATAATTTAAATGACATCTCAATCCAATAATTTATAATAACATCATCGTTAGCAATATAGCAGTTCAAGACAATTTTAAATTATTTTAGTAATATATAGTTCATAGTTCAGGACAAACATCAATTTAATAAAATAAAGATTTTTATTCAATTTGATGTTTGTAATCATTCGTTTCGTGCTCTTTATTATTTTAACAGCGAGTTATATATTCTCTCACATCATTATAAGTGCTCTTAAACACATAGCTTAAGTCGACAGAGATTGATTTATTCATGTCTTTAATGTTCTCGTGAACATGTATCTGTATGCTAAAGAGATTGCACCTAAAATTTGCAGTGGTGCACTAAGATCATTTAATTTTAAGTTTGTATAAAAGCACTGCGAAATTATTATCTGATTTTTAATCTTACAATGTTTGCAAGAACTTCAAAACTTTATAACCGCGTATTAGTATTCATAATCATAACAACATGTTTTCTACTTGTTGCAATTATTATTTGCAGAGTTTATCATTCTAAATTATTTTTCATCATTTCATAATTTTTTTTATCATTTTATAATAGAAACAATAACTTCTTGAAAACAATATTTATAGTTATATAACGCTTATAACAATAATTGTGATAGTAATTATTATAATTATTGTTATGTATAACACTTTGCGATAATATAATGTAAAAATATCAATCTATTGATGTAAAAATCTATCTTATTAGTTGTTATAGATGAAAATATAAAATGTTGCTTAGTAACACAAAAGCAATTGTACACATGCATAATGTAAACAGCATAATTATTTATGATTCTTAATGTGCGATTATATATAGAATATTGTTTTAAAACACGTATCGTATTAAAAATAAATACATTTAAATAATATTTAAATAAAAGATTAAGATAAAGTTTATTATCTATTTCATAGAATTTTAAAATATATTTTTTTATCATTTTAAAGATTTATATTACTTATGTGTTGGACTTTTTGAAGTTAGAAATAAACTGCTATTTTTAATTATTTTTAACTTTTTTAACTATTTTTGACTGTCTTTAACTAAATGTTTTTATCTTATCTTTAAAAGAATGGAAATAAATAAAACAAAAGTTAAAACTTATTGTGTTTATGGATAAGAAAAAAGTACAAATCTTATTGAAATGACAGAGATACTTTAACAGATTTTATATTGACATTAGTTTGTGATCAAAGATATGCGATTCAGTTCGTATTATATTGTCATAGTTTATTTCAGTCAAATGTTGCTACAGCTTATATAGACTAGACTATGGATTAAAAACTGTTAACTATGATCATAATTGTAATAATTGATGATGATGATAATAATAATAATAATAATAATAATAATAATAATAATAATAAAATTTAAAACATGTATGTGACCTGTATAATATTCTGGGAAAAGAACGAATTTGTTTCATTAACATAACACATATCGTCAGAATTCAGTGAATTCGATTTATAAAAATTCGATTTATAAAAATGATATTTCTCTTTCTGATGTTATATTGCCGCTTAAATGTTCTTAACTAAATGTTCTTAGCTAATACTAGCTAGCTCTAATTCAATTAGAGCTAGCATTAGATGATGCCGAGGAGGGATGATACAAGAATTAGCTATTCTGATAGTAATAGATCGTATTAAAGGGAGTGAGTTACTTTGACATTTCCTTAAATCACTCGATGATATTCAATCGTCTGATTTATTACTGAATGTAATATGGTAAGGGATCATAGCATTTATTGTTAGTAGAATATATCATTTTATTGAAAATTTTATTGTAAGCTAGCACTTATATGCTCATGCAACATTATTACACTATTTTTTTCTTTGTCAGAAAAAATTTTGCAGATTTAAATAAAATCAATAAACTTTAGAAGATAAGTTGAAAATTAATTTTTTTATTTATATATTCAAGAATGGGGTCTGTTTTATAAATGTAATAAAATATATTTTTAATGTATATCATTTCTTTTTAATTGTTAAGATTATTTTGAGACTTCGAAGTATTTGAATTAATACTTATATTAATACATATATTATATTTCTGTTTTAATGCAAAAACAAGATGTTTCTTATAAGTTTTATTTGTTCATCTAGAACAAGTGTTGAAATTTAATTATATTCTTTTTCTATTTACTTCTTTTATTCTCAATTTTATTCGTAAAAGCTCATATTCTATCTAAGAGTAATCTTCGACTCTTGAACAGGATCATCCGCCTTCCAAATAAAACCTTGCGAAGCTTACACGAATGGTAAGGAAGGATACTTGCTGTAAGTCGGAGGCAAAGCGCTCGGAAAAATCTGATCCCTATATGCGGATACGCGAAGAGTAAAATCAAAGTCGGTGCAATAAGAAATCAAAGCCGACGACAGACTACGGGGAGGGTCAAGGACTCTTTCGTTGCTTTGACGTTGAACGAACGTCTGGCATATTTCGCTCCGATGTGCACCATCATGCTCTTCCGGTATCTTGCGAAAAAGTACCACAACGAGTGAAACTCCTGAAATATTCACGATAAAGAAAAAGTGCTTCTGAAGTCGCGAGCTTCGTACATAGCAGCTTCCTGTGGTTTCACTATGCTCGAAGAATGAAAAGATTCATTTGGCGTTGATCTATCTTAGCTGCAGGAAGAAGAAAAAATACTTTTCAGATCAGATTTTCTTATCTTTAATCCAAAGTTTATCTCATTTTTCTGTCCATTATATATATATTATTTTATGTCATTATTTTTATGTCACGACACGAGAGCATTGTTCCGTAATAAAATGGAAAAAAGTGAAATCTTTGGACTGATCAATTTAAAATAGAAATATACATAAACAGAAATATATATAAATATTGTTTAAAAAAACCGAAAAAGTAAATAAAGTCAATAATTCGCATTTGGCAACAGTTTGTTTGATGATTTAATCAATTTGCAAATTTTTTTTGCTTTATTCCATGAAATCGACATGATTTAATAGAGTTACGAGCATGTTCTCCTAAAAGGCTTGAGAAAAATTTATGAATTCTTGAGCGCAATCTCGCTGCCGGTACAACGATTCGTTGCAGACCTTGCAGCCATCCCTACCCTCTTATACTTCCCTTAACATTATTGAAGAAACGATCTACGGTAAATTTCCTGAGAGCACATCACGAGTAAAACGGTTCGTCGCAGAATAAAAAGCACGTGTCTCGACTCGTTACCGCGATATCTGCGATTTTATCGACTAGCTTTTTTCGCGCATACGGGAGATCATAATTTGTTCCGTTCGAAGTGCTGTCTAATTCCTATGTATGCTTCAATTTATTTAAAATTATATTCTATAATTTATTAAAACATTAAAACATTCTGTTTCTCCTATCTGATTATCTAATTGTAAATCGCGCCACTAAATACTGGGATAAAGTTGTCGATGCATGATTCAGCAGTTCTATATAGAATAATGTTAATCAAAATGTTTCTTCATATTGGTATTCATATTGTAAATAAATTTGTGTTATGAAATCGTGTACATTCGCTACTCAATAAAATATTTTTATATACATTTAATGAATTTAACATTTCGACTCTATTCAGTAGAGTTGTCGAATCATGCATATCGATGATATGTCCTATTACTTACAATTGATGGCTCAATTTACAATGTATCGCATTACACAGTCTTTTATATGTGTGTATGTGTGTGTGTGTGTGTGTGTGTGTGTGTGTGTGTGTGTGTGTGTGTGTGTGTGTGTGTGTGTGTGTGTGTGTGTGTGTGTGTGTGTGTGTGTGTGTGTGTGTGTGTAGTGT
>NW_012130120.1:1564904-1575862 GCF_000143395.1 Atta cephalotes | reverse complement strand
GTGTGTGTGTGTGTGTGTGTGTGTGTGTGTGTGTGTGTGTGTGTGTGTGTGTGTGTGTGTGTGTGTGTGTGTGTGTGTGTGTGTGTGTGTGTGTGTGTGTGTGTGTGTGTGTGTGTGTGTGTGTGTGTGTGTGTGTGTGTATGTGTGTGTGTGTGTGTGTAGATTTAGCATGTAGAGCTTAAATACGTTTTATTGTATATAAGAATAAAATTAAACATAAAATTAATGAAATGCATAAAATGTTCAATACGAATTGAACACAAGAAAAATTCACTCGAAACATAGATAGTATAATTACTTGTCAATTATATGAGATTAGTGATTTTATTTTATATGAAAAATTACATTAATTGTAATTCATACTTGATTTGTATTACTTCATTTTGCTATATAATGTTCTATTCTTATTCTCTTTTCATATAAAACGACAAAGGGATTCAAGTTATATATTGCGTCTCCAGTTATCTGTCTGAACATTCGTTGTTCTGTAGCACAAGCAAACAGTTAAGCAAATGCCGAGACAACTTGTCCAGTTAAGGTAAGTAGTTCGTTACAAAAGTTCTTAGGATATTACGGTAAACGATGTTTTCACCTCGAATTTTGTATCTATACACTGATATATGATACTTTCATATGTGTCGTATAAAAAAAAAGTTTAATAAATTTTGTAATGAGAGATTAATATATCGGATTTTATATTTAATATAAAAATTAAACATGATTGTGTGTGTATGAAATATAAAAATACAATACATAAATATTATTTATTGTTATTCTATAATTGCAAATAAATATTGTAAATAAATATTGTAAAAAGATCCTACAATAATAGTTAAATACATACGAAAAGAAGAATCATTGAAAAGTATAAATAGTATTATATACAAGTATAAATAGTATAAATAGTATTTCGTATTTTGAAATGTATAATGGAAGCAATGAATAAAATTCATAGAAAAAGAAAGACGATTCAATTCTAATCAAAACAAAAAAGAATTAGTTTGTTAATTATCTTTCCATTTCAGTTATCTCAATTATTTCAAGTCACCTTTGATTGCATTTCAATTTTTATTAAAACTTGAAATTTTTGTTATTAAAACCTAGTGAGAATTTTAAAGAAAATATACCTACATTTATTCATTTAATAAACTATAAACTGTAAATTATAATTAAGTAAATTATAATTATAAATACGATAAACATTGTATTAATAGTCGTGAATCATCATATATACAACCTCAGTGTGTTTGGTTAAGTGTACATATTGTTACTTTTTAAAATAATAGAATTATAAAAGAATTTGTCGAATAAAAGTTATTCTGTTTAAGAAGACCTATTAATATAATGATTTAAACGAGAATTTTATCTTTTTAAATGTTTCAATAAAAGTTTTATTTTTCTTTATATATATAATGGAATATATATCTATTTTATTACAGTTTTTTGTAAGGGATGTTATGACAAATTCAATAATACAATAAGATATCTTTTCCAGTAATTGTGAAATATTGTCAATTGTGTTGCTTTTAGGTACGCGTATAAGTGGAAAACAAAACAAAACATGAAAATATATAAAATAAGTAGATATACGTATAAGTAGATATACCAAAATGTGTTTACAATAAAAAAATTTATTAATGTTTATTGTTATTTATTAATGTTATTTATTAATATTTATTTAAAATACTAAATTGAATTATTAGCTAAATTTAGCTAATAATTCAAATCTATCTGTTCGGATGATGTTTTCCAAGATTAATACTAATAATAAAAAATAATAAAAAATAAAGACAACACTGATAACATGACTACGATAACATGACGACAATTAAGGCAACAATAGAGATGGCAACAATGACGATAACGAAGATGAATACGACGATGATAATGATAATGACAACAGCAATGACAACGACAACGCCACCAATAACAACAACAACAATGATGTTGGCGATAGCGGACAGCGACAATGACATCGACGAGAGATAGGTTGGACTTGTTTTTATTCCATCCTTCGCTAGCTTTATTTCCTGGACGTTTCCTTCTGTCATCCAGTCACGTTTCCCGGAGACACTTGTCTCGACAAAATGTACGGCCGTGACGGCGGAATGACGAGGCAAACCTGGCAACGTGTAACGAGATCGATCCACTTACTCCACTCGTGTTCTATCTAAACGGGAAATAAAAGAATCTCTGGACGAAACACGAGACCATACAAGCAAGGACATGTGAATCTTTGTAATAAAAAATATGAAATAATAGAGATTGTGTTTCGGTTATAGAAACGATATTAACGAACGCGTGAATCTATTTTTTTTTTGAAAGATTTTTCGTAATCATCTTTGTAATATGCTTTGATTTTGAAATTTATGAAATATTGTTCAGATTGACAAGCAAATATACATATACACACATAAATCTTATGTTTTATTTGACTGTTTTACGCACTTTTAAAATAAAAATTAGCACAGAATATTGTCTTTATATTGTACTCACTCATTGTAGTACGTCTTTCAGAAATCAAAATGGAGCTTACCTGAAACATAAAAATAAGACAATCGATTACAAATAATTACTTTTGAAAAACTTTCTTATAAACTATTTTTAAAAATACTATAAATAAATATATATATTATAATTATATAAACTTACACATACAAAAGTTCTATTAAAACAATAATTTAGATTATCTTTATCTTGACTAATAATTCATCACCGAAAGCTCCGGCTTTATATTTATTACTCATTATGTTTTTACAATTAATATTATCATTTGATTTTACAATTTACTGCTAATTTTCTAGTCTAATAATTATAATAAACGTCTCCATTTTCTTTCCTTAAAAATTATGCACTACGAATGCTTTGTCTCTTTATGACAAACGTTCATGATTATTAACAACTGTATATCGCAAAGCATAATTTATCGATTATTTATACTCTTTATTTTATATTGCATTTAAAAGTGAAATTTTTATTTTCCGCTAAGAGAGTAAAAGATATGACAATATGTTCATATTAGTTTTCGCTCCCTCGAAAAATAAAATAGGTACAATAAAAAACAAATTTCGATTGTACATTGTTACGAGTTCTACTACATGATTAAGGATATATAAATTGAAAGGTTTAAATATTTATAAATAAAAAATTAATATAATAATAATTAATATAATAATTTTAATATAATAATTAAATATGGAATAACTATAAATAACATGCATACACATATGCGCATGTGAGCATTATGAAACTAATATAAGTAATATTGGACACGTTCTCAACATATAACATTATCAATTATTAGACAAAAGAAGTAGCAATTGATTTTAAATATAAAATATATAAAAATCAAAAAAACGTGACAAAAAACAACATGTATTTCGTAGGCAAAAATAGCACTGTTGACAATATTAGTTATTTATATTATGCACATATTGCATGATGTATATATTTGTACATAGATATACATATCTATATTTATTAATTGACGATATTATAATTTATAATATCTTATATATATTGAGCAATGTTGCCAGTGTTTGGAAATTTTAATAAATTTATAAATAATAATATATTGCAACATGCTTATGCGCGAGCGAGCATTATAAAACTAATATAATATTAGGTGCGTTCTCAACGTATAATGTTGTTAATTATTAAACAAGGAAGTAGCAATTAATTTTAAAATCAAATAATTAACATTAACTAAAACATAATGTGCATAATAAATATAAAGCCGAAACTTTTAATGATAAATCATTAAAAAAGATAAGGATAATTTAATTCTATACAAAGATGAATATACATGTTAAGCGTTATACTTTGATAGAAAAGATACAATTCAATAATTATTTAATTTATTGTTTATATCTTCTTCTATTACTTTCTCCAATGAAATAAGGAGAAAAAGAATTTTTACCAAGAAAGATATTAGGTAAATTTATTAAAATAGGAATTACTCTCTCTCTCTCTCTCTCTCTCTCTCTCTTTCTCCCTAATAAATCCATCCAACTTGCGTTGAATTTCTTGATGAGAATAACGGTTAAGTTAAGTCCTGTACTTTCCCACAAGCATAATTTACTTCACAAACTGTATTTACATAAGAAACATTTAAAATACATCTGCTGCTCTTGCCTCTAAAGCGTTAGGCAACATTTTCGTGTATTTCGAAGCTGCGACTATATCCGATCCAGAAATATCAGAGTGCGGAAAGCACACAAACCACAAAAGGCATGTTGAAAACGTGCTATTCATACTACGACGCTTTATGAGTCATTTCTCATGGGCAAACGATGTTTAAAGATTGAGAAAACGATCCCATTGGGAACCGATGCGTGCGATCGAGCGCGAATGAATGTCTAATGTCTTGTACGATCTAACATGTGCCTACAATAAAATGCGATATATATGATGCGCGTGTGTATCATCAAGTATTATTTCTTACGTTCGCTTTATCATATTCTTCTAATTTCATTAAGCAAAATGAAATTATAAATTAGATCTGACAAAATGCAGACTTAGGATTTATTTTTTTGTGACTAGTGTACACTTTTGGAATTTAAAGTGAGATAAGTACATATATGTTTATTTAATATTTGACAAAAATATTTGAGAAAGAGATTTCTAGTGCAGAAATAAACGACAGACCTACATATACAGGGTGAGTCTCAGACTATTCGTATATCCCTTTTATCTCAAAGTATATCCCTCGTATATCCCTTTTATCGGAAACAGAGCATTTAAAAAACGATTCAAAAGTTGCGGAGTTCTAAATGATCTATTTATTTGATTTGATCAGTCTGGCCTTGGGTGGCATCACCAAAGTCAGAACAATGTCACTTTAAATTTTTTAAATGGAACCTCCTGTTTTTCATATTCTTGTAATCTCGAGAACTTTCAAAAACATTACAATAAAATAATTTTTCATAAAGTACATAAAAATGAATTTTCAGTGCAAAAATGAAAATAAGAGCAATCACCTTAATCTTAACAAATGTCAGGACATGATCCTGAACGACATTTAAGAGATTTTAGCTGTCGGTCGAACACCTTGCGTAATGCCGGCGGTATTTTATATTAATAATAATTTTATATTAATAATAATTTTCAAGTCTTATAACTCAAAAAATACTTCATAACAAATTATTTTATTATAGTGTTTTGAAAAGCTCTCGAGGTTACAAGAATATGCAATGAAAAATAAGGGGTTCCATTAAAAAAATTCAAAGTGATATTGTTCTTGGTGACACCACTCAAGGTCAGACTGATCAAATCTGAGATAAAAGAGGTGTACTGGTGATGTGAGACAGTATTTCTGAGAACATATATGTACCTATATGACTTGATATTCAATTGTCTCCATTTTTGAAAAAATCCTGCATTTGTCTTTCATTAAAAAAATATAATTAAAAATATAATATATTTTCCGAAAAATCTAATTTCCTGTGGACTATTATAATTCGTTCGACGAGACAGATTATAAATCAGAGATATAAAAATTTGATTATACAAAATAGCTACACCCTTATTCTCCGCTTGCGTTTAATTTTCTCAAACTCGTAAACGTGCGACGTCGTATAGGTGCGCGTTTACATGAAGTATTATGACGATGCATAATAAATCCTCTCCTCGAATCTTATCTCGTAAAATTTATAAAGAGCATGAGTAGTTGTTGTGGATGCGATTCTTCATTGCTCAACCTCTTCTTTTGAAATAAGTATTTTCGTACTTGCTAGAAGTACTATCCGATACTAGTCGATTATTATCCGCTACTAAGTAACTAACAAGCCGACGATTCATCGAACGTATCAGACAATTGTTTGTTTTTACGAAATATCATGTAGCATGGCAGTCACGCCATTGAAATCGCTTTATGATTCATAAACTACCACGAACTAAAAGCCACTCGATGGCTATCAAAATGGAATGAACTTCTCTTTTTCTGAACAAGCCCTTATCCGTCGTTGATAACGCGTTTCCAATATATCATTATGGCAAAATAATCGTTAACTGCACGAAGATCAGTATAATAAAAATATTGACCATCGAATTAACGCGTTGTGATTCGTTTATTACATCGTAAAGAGAGCCTAATAAATTTTTATTCGTTGTTTTTATTATCTGGATGTACCCACGTGTGTGTACTTACAATACATGCATAGGGATAAAAACGTCAATGGGTTTATCGAAAGTAGCTTATTATTCAGATGAGTATTTGCTTTTCGTTAGAAAATCATCGACATTGTTACCGTTGTTATCATCGCTACAATGTCACCATTAATAGATGTCAAGAATATTATTAATAGTTCTCATGTATCCGTTATAAACAGGATTAAAAACGCTGTCAATTGAAACGATACATGTTTACATATTATGCATATCAGAGAATCGAGTGCTCTATAATTAGAAGCGGCGCGGCGATATTAATTCCTCTTCATGTCCACGCGCTTATTACGCGTTGGCGTTATTTTATTCCCTTCCTCTTCCTAACCATAAAGTGAACGCGCGTGCTCTTATATTATGCCAAAAATTTTTTACTACTTATTAAAAGACGATTATCATCTCCTTTTTGACGGATTCTAAAATTTATTGAGTATATTACGTATTATTTTATGATAAATTTTTCGTATTAGAGTTGGCGCACCAACCGGAAACGGAAATATTCTAAATGTGAAGGAAAAAATATTCATACGAGATCGTATAAAGCGTTGAGAAACATTGATAGAGGCATATTTCAAGTTCTCTTAGAAACCATGTAAATGTGGTTTTCACATCAAATGAACATTATTTAATAATTCTTTCGACATTTTATCATTACAATTTATTACAAAATTAAAGTTTCATACATAATTATTACAGTATCTAGCAATGTATCTCTAAATCCTTTTTTTTTACGTTAAATAGAATTCGTGATATTATATTATATTATTCATAAATAATACAATACAAATAATAACATAACTTACAGTTTGATAATTTGAAATTCAAAACGTTTCTCTTTGTCACTTCTAACGAACATTTATATCATTGGAAGAACTTGTAATGTCTTGAATTAATTAGTTTTCAACTTTTAATAGAATGTTAAATTAAAAATGTTATACAATTTTATACCTAAAATAGTTACAGTTACAAATAAACTTTCTTTGTTTTTTATATACTTAAAAATATCTCAACATTTAAGAATAAACCTTTAATGACTCTTCGATAATTATTATTAATTTTAATTTTTGCTTAAGAAAAATTTTATGTGCGACGTGAGAATAAAATACTAAGCATAAAATATTTCAATCACGGTGAGATATATTATTGTATGAGTTTAACATACATTATCGATTTAACATCGTTGCTTTCAATGTAATTTTTTGCATATTTTATAGAATATTTCTTGATAAGATCTTTTATATGATAGAAATTACTTGCTACATAATAAATAGGGGAAAGTTATGTTAAAAATCACGACATGATTGTATTTCGTGACATACGAACTTAATGACAAGCAGAATGATGTTATTATTAAAATAAAAGTTTTGCGTTTAATTTCGAATGTAATTAAGAAACGAACTTTTCTAATTTCAATTAATAAACATTTGTGATTAGTCATCGTTTACCAAGACACATCAAACTTTTTTCATATTTGTAAACTTTTACATAATCATTTAAAAAATGAAAGCTTATATAGAACAACATTAAATAATGCTTTTATGTCCGCTACTTTTTGTATTGCGTTTTATATATTAATAATAGCCGTTATTTTATACACGATTTCCCTTTATTCGATAAATGAAATAAATGCAAAGAGGATTCCGCGATAATCTGGAGCGTCGCGTTTAATAATTTTTCCAATGCGCGTATTTAACTAGGCTATTTATTACGAATGGCTGAATTTAATCTGACTCTGATTCTCTCTCTCTCTCTCTCTCTCTCTTTCTCTCTCGCATAAGAGAAAAGGCCTCTTCATACTCGGGCTGTTCGCCAATAATAAATGTCCGTGGTACAACGCTGCCACGCATTGTTATGATAACGCGTGATCGGAAATGGAAGCACGTTTCAGCATATTCGCAGGCAATGCTTCGATAATAATATTTCTTTGCGACGAGTTCCGCCAACTGAAGGAAACGGGGTAGTGGTCCTCACAGTCGAAGAGGAAGTTTTCCCATAAATCTACGATTCTAAGGCTATTGTCCGTTCAAGATCGTACACATCTGCTTCTGGACACCCGGTATCGCGAGAGCAGCCTTTATGTTCAAAGAAATATATCAGTGCCAAAAAGATAACTGGCGAAGTAACTATCAAAGTTTCTGAAATTTGCTTCTTCGTAAAAAGCAATTATTTCTTAACATGCAGCATATTTGTTCAAGATTGCTAGACAGAAGATATTCCATCAAATAATTTAAATTCAATAAATTTTTTTATGAAAGTGGTTACGTTAAAAAGAAAAGAATATTGGAAAATTTTATTAATTAAGATTTCATTAATTAACTCTTCAAGAAATTCGATTTAAAGTAAACCTTGCTATAACAGTAGAATCCATTGAAGTAGAAATCGGTAATTAATAATAAAAAGACAAAAAAATAAATATTTGTTTTATTTACTAATTGTATTATTTATTTTGAAGATCACAAACTGATGACATATTTTTCAGAATATATAAATTTTTTTTAAAGAGGAATTTTCATAAAGCTGTTGAGAAAGTATATATCTTCAAGTATATATCTTCAAGCATACATCTGACAACATGGTAACTCCAGTCTCCGTAAAAGACAAACGTTGTGAGCAAGAGAAATTTGTGCATCGCTCGTGAAACAAATGTTTTTCCGGAGAATTTATGCTTCCGTACCAGAATGTTTTATATTGTGTTTATGTATTGTATATAACGTGTTAACTCATAGACTTGGATTTTGCATTTTATATATAGAAATTAAGATTTCTTTCGTTTCTTTTTAGCTTAGATATAATAAGATTTAGTTTTGCCAATTATATTTTGATTGTACAATAAAAGCTTGTATAGACAAAAATTATGATTTTTCAGATCAGATTTTTAGGCGATTAGTTAAAGTTGAATCGTTACATATATCACATATTACGTTATAATTAGATCTGTATGTAAGATAAGAATCGGCTTTTCATATTGAATATTTTAGTTGTATTATACATGTTTAGAATTAATTCCATTAGTTAGAATAAATGTGGTACATATCTATATTGTATACAAATACTATGTTAAAGAATTAAATGCCGCAATCCAGTTAATATGCGCCCGATTCCATCTTTCGTAGAAGATAAAAGTTGGAAATACTATAACTCGGTCAAAACTGCGTTTCGTGGTTAGTGAAATCGTCGAGCGATCGAGCCATTTTATAGCGAGGCTTTTTAAAAAGAGATTTTATTTCATTTATTGATGTGATCGATAGCAACGCAGAAACAGCAAGGCGTGAGACAAATTTTGCTTTGCGTCTTTAAATATTTATTTCTGTTCACGATACAGTAATAAAACAAAAACAGTACTTATTATTGTGATTTACGCAGGAAATCTGGCTTGTCAATGAGAGAGCGAATGGCACGATCACTCATTCATTGTTATAGCACAAAGATAATTTTATTATTAATATAATAATATTCTACAAATAATGGATATATAATATACCTACTGTATATATAGAATATACTCAATATACTTGAATATAATAATTCTTAATTTGACTACTAATATATTATATATTTGCAATTTTTTATTATATCTCAAAGATGATAAACTTTTAAAGATGATAACTTTTCAAGATGATAACTTTTTCAAAGATGAAAACTTTTTAAAAATTCTATATATACTTTATTTTTTATTCTTGTTTAGAGTATATTGTTTTAAATAAATTAAACATATAAATAATTTTAATTTTATTCTTAAATTGATTGCGAATAATGTCTTTTTTCAATATATTGTCCGGAAAGTTCGTGCCGATGTAGATTGAAGGAAAATTGAAACGCAGAAGATTTAAATTTTAGTATACATTTATTAAATTATATAAGTTAGTCGGCACGAACTTTCCGGACAACCCAATACTTACAGGCTTTACTAAATTTTCAATGATTTCGAACTCCTACAATAAAAACTTTTTTTAAACAAAGGTACGAACTTATCGCTGCTTTAATGTAAATAAATATATAAATTTCATATAGATACCTTAAGACTTGCGATGCACATAATAAATCCAGCAACGATTCGTTCACGCATTTAAAGTCTTTCATTGTGTACATCAAATCGTTAATTAATGAACGTTTTTACATTGGTAGAATTCGAATGAGTTTTTTATGTTATCAATAAACGATGATGAATTCATCAGTTTAGTAATTATTCTAAATTTGTAATTTCTTTAAAACCTTCTGAGTTTACGGAATAAATTTGTACCGCATAAATTAAGTAGAGAGTAATAAATTTTATAAGTTATAATTTTATAAGTTATAATTTTATAAGTTCCGAATTAAACAGAAATAATGATTTTTTTCAGACAAATTTTATTGAAAAACCATATTAACTCACTTAATTCAGTTCTTATGTAAATTGTTTTAATAAAAAACATTTATGTGACGTATGCACAGGCAAAGATTGTGAAACGTTTTACCGTAACGTAATATATTATATTATCACACACGCCATATAGGATTCACAAACGCGAATCGTTTCTATTCCTGCTCTGCAAGCGTTACTGTATAAATCCTTCCTTTATTGCGACAAACTCGACTGCGGACATGATTCCATATGCAATGCATTTCTGATAGTCTGCAAGTTTAAATTACGATGATAGAGGAGCAGGATCAAGGCCATTGAGATCGGATTCGCATTACCTAACGTAACTAATCACTCTTGAATCTCTCGATGCTACAATGTATATTATATACGCGCGCGCGCGCGCGCGCGCGCGCGTGTGTGTGTGTGTGTGTGTGTGTGTGTGTGTGTGTGTAGT
>NW_012130120.1:1559467-1564692 GCF_000143395.1 Atta cephalotes | reverse complement strand
TAGTATATTATATACGCGCGCGCGCGCGCGCGCGCGCGCGTGTGTGTGTGTGTGTGTGTGTGTGTGTGTGTGTGTGTATGGACATATATTCTACTCTCTATCGATCTATCTTCTACTGTTTCGTGTTCTTCATCCTGAATTGCTATGGATGTCCTTTGATTCCTCCTCCGCATTACGTCTGTCTTGCTTCTGATGCTCTCGTTTATGATCTATGCTTGCACTAAGTCGCATGTAACAACCCGATATAATATGTCAAATTGCTGTTAATTCGGAATAAACTTTGAAGTATAAAATCAATAAATTATTAAATTATTCTCAAAGTTATAAAATTTGAAACCATTAATAAATTAACATGTCATATAAAATATAAAACTTTAATTTGTCGGTAATAAACAAAATAAAACTAAACGTTTCGATTCCTGTTGGATCACTATCAATGTAAAAAAAAAATAACAGTGGAAATATTACATAGATAAGATACATAAAAATTATAATTCGCTCTCGAGCGCAGTATTAATTATCAATCTCGCTCCATATGAAATAAATGTTATAAGAATATGATTATAATTTTTATATATCTTATTTATGTAATATTTCCACTGTTATTTTTATTGATAATGATCTAACAGGGATCGAAATGTTTGATTTTGTTTTATTACCAGCAAATTAAAGTTTTATATTTTAACTATATGACATATGTTTATTTATTAACGGTTTCAATTTTTAATTTATAACGATTTATCTTAGGCTCGTAGCCCTTTGTCTTTCTGTTTTTAAAATTTATTGAGCCTTATTACTTTTATAGTATTCTCAATGTATACAAAGATGGTATTTTTATAGTTAAATGATTTATAATTAAAAGCAAACATAAAAAATCTTTCATAAAAAAATATGATTTCTCCATACATTATATTAATTGTAAAAGTTGTTGTAAATATATTTAGAATATTGTTTAATATTAATAGCATAATATTCACGTCATATAGAAACTGATACAATGAAAAACGAGTAAATGATGGGCATTATGCTTCATCAAGCAATAATTGCGTATGGCGTTCGATCTATCATCGTTTGAAATTACGTCAGGGCTCGCGGTCAAAACTTTTTTTGAATTAAAAGCGAAACGATAGCGATCTGCAACGAATTGAGAAAACAACTGCAAACCGAGTCTTGCGTGAACTGGTGTAAACAAGTCGAATCTTATTTAGTATTTTCTGTAACAGTGTAAGTCGAGTCTTGTATGGACGAAATCGTCTCATCGTATTCTCTCGTGTAAAGAGGCCGAGTCCGATCTCTTTCGAATATGCATAATAAACTATTTTGGAAAACGTAAATGTATATGGAATATATGGAGTGTATATGGAGTGAATTTCGCAACAGAAACGATGGAAATAAAATTAAAAAATAGAAAATAAAACAAAGTTATTTTCGAAATATTCCAAGAATTACAGAATAACAGTTTTCAATTTTTAAGTATTACTAATTTAAGAAAGATACGATTTTTGCTCATTAAAGTTACGGAGATTACGATAATTTATATTGTGCGATATTAATATCATTCGTCAGAGTTCTCTGCGTATGTGCACTTTCTAGCGTCTTTGTGCAAGATGTCGCAAACAGTAAGTACGTCGCCGAGCGTCTGCTTGAAAACTGTAACCGAGTTAAAGGAAACTCCTTAACTAAATTCCATGTTAAATACCGACTTTCGTCTTAACCCTCGACCACAATGTTCCTAATTGAATTAAAATTTCTACGAAAGTCCGACGCGGTTATAGCGCCGCAATGGAGTTTATTGCTCGAACATGGCGTGTCGACATTCGCCATCTGCCGTTGGAAATCTTTCGACCGTGCAGACAGTCACAACTGACATAGTTCATAAATTCTCGTCTTGTTTTTCAAAACTATTAAAAGTGTAAAAATTTTAATTTATCTTATAATATTCAGCAGTAAAAACGAAGATAAATAATATTGAGATTTTTAAATATTATGTTTCTCGTATAATATTAAAAAATTATTTATCTTCGTTTTTACTGTTGAATATTATAAGATAAATTAAAATTTTTTTATAAATATAAAATCTCTCATGTATCTCTGTATATCTGTGACAAGTACTATCTTTTGAGAAAAAATTTCTTTGTAACATATTATGAGAAAAATATAAATGCTAAGTTTATAAAACAAATCGATATTTCGTTTTTACTGTTGAATATTATAAGATAAATTAAAATTTTTTATAAATACAAAATCTCTCATGTATCTCTGTATATCTGTGACAAGTGCTATCTTTTGAGAAAAATTTCTTTGTAACATATTATGAGAAAAATATAAATGCTAAGTTCATAAAACAAATCGATATTCATGACAGCGGAATTTTTTAATATAAATAAAATGTACGAAATTGAATTTATCCCATAGATTATTATTCTAGCAATATTGCAAACATTCCAACAATGTTGCTGCAAGTTTTAGAATAAAAAATAAAGAACAATCAGCTTTTCAAGGAACCAAATACAATTGTTTGCTTTGCTTCTGCTTTATAATTTTATATTGTATAACAATTTTACCAACTAGCAAATGTATAATCTTTTGCTGTTGCAATAAATTAAATTAAATACATAAATCCTAGCAATAAAATATTAATGTAATATTAAAAACTACTTTAAAGTTTCTAATGACAATTGACTTCTTTTTGCATGGTCATGTGCCTTGAAATTAATCGACCGTCAGATATACGCTCGCAAATTGTTTTTGCGATCGGTTACGATTAATTCTGATTAAACGAGAGAAAACATCGGTCGGAGAATAGAGCGAAACAAAACGTGCAGACGGAGATCCGAGAATCGCGTGACTGCCACGAAGAAAAACAATTAATTTTACTTTTCGTATTGCTAAATTCTCGAGACAAAACTTGTGAATAAATCCGGGTAAAATGGCAAGAAAGAAGAAAGAATGTCAAGCAAGTCAGAAGAAAGAAGGTGCAGAATGTTGGAAAGGTGAAGCAAAGATTGAAAATGCGACAATAGCGAGAGAAGACCAATTTTATTACCACATCTGTAAGCAGAGCGTATCGCGCTTACGAATTTGTCCAATAACACGAACAATTTGTTTCTCGAAGCCATGAGTAGAAACGGAATTGAAGTGTAGGATGAAAAATAAAAAGTATATCAATCAAGAGAGATGAATCTCTTTACAAGAAAAGCAAAAAAACATCTGGTGACTTTTACAAAGTTAGAATAACTGACTGTTACAGTTTCATATCTCGAGAAATATTCGATCAATTTTAATTGTCCTGTCTCAAATTTCTTAGGTTTTAAGGGATCTTCAATTCTACGTCAAGACTGATTACACTCTCCTAGCTAAAGCATAAAGTATATGTGTAACTTTAAAATAAATTTTATAAATCAGGGTAATCTATACAATCGTTTCCATAGTCTACATTAAAACACAAGTAATTTTGATTTGAAATATTTTTTCTTGAAACCATGTGTTTAAAATTCAAAATAAGATGACTTTTTTGAATTGAGATGAAAATAAAAGTAAAAAAGAAGAAAAAAAGATTTAATGTATATTATCGCTATAAATTTAATTCTAGTTGTGTGCAATAATCTTTTTGTTATTAATAAATAAATATATACGTTGAGTTTTTCCATCTGGTATTACAGCTATGATATTTCACGTTTGTTTCATTTCTCATTTATCTCTTGTATTATGTCAAGGATAGAGTGTAAAGTTGCAGACATTTGGCGTATACAAATGCATCCGTGTATTTTCCTAGATATATCTATGACACATTTTGTATTAAACTAATATTAAACATGAATAAATAATATTAAACATGATACAAGATAATGAAAAATATAAACGTTATATATAAATTGCGAAATAAAATTTCAGCCTTAATTTCTCGTATAACACTGTAAATAATCTACGTAATTTCTCGTAGAACATTGTGAATAATCTATCTGCAAAATGAAACAACAGTGTAGTTTAGAGGACCGATTTCTTGTCGTGTGTTCTCTCAAGCATCACGATTTTCGACGATCGTTCCAAACGCCAGGACTCATCCGCGTGGTCTTGATATACTACGATTCGTGAAAGTTTCATGCACCATTGAGCGAGAAGAACGTAGCATGCGGCGAAAAACGGTGCGTATTTGTTCCCAAGATGGTACAGGGAGAGACGTGAATTATTTTGCCGAGGTTGGAGGTCGTAGGTCGTAGGTTAGATCGCAGACAAGATTTTCTCCATCTTCTGTCGCATTGTCCTTATGCGTACGAAGCAAGAGATGAATTATACTTGCGACACAATCGCATTAGTTATATTTATTTGCTGAATGGCGCGAGCGTATTACTGTTTCTTTTTTCTAACAATAAGTATATCTTATATCCGTGCACGTGCTGATTTCAAGAAATAACAGAATTTCTTTTTTCGCAGCAGGTCACAGCATTCAATGAAACTTGGTCGGAAAATAATGGGATGAGACGAGACCATCGTAACCATAACAATACATATACTCCGATCAGCAAGCGTCATAAAGCGCACAATGGACAATTGCAGAATTGGGACGCGTCTGGGTAGTTGATTGGTTACTCGAACGGAAATTTGCGCTTGGAAAAATATTGTTGGGAAAATGATAAGACTATACCGAGCGCGTAATATTGTCGTGAGTGTTGAGACGAAAAGATTTGCACTAGAGATATTGTTATCGCGAAATGACTACAATGACGATTGTAAAAGACCGCTGAAAAAAAAGTTCTCCGTTTTCACTTTAAATCTTAATAAGTGATAATAAGTGATTATGTTCTCTGAATACATATTCATATTTAGATATTTCGACATATTTTAATAATACGTCTAATCAAAATTCTTTGTCTTTCACGAATTTCTTTTCTTCTTTCATAATATGTTTAATCCTTTATTATTATTCAAATGGAAATCACATTTTATTTATTATGTCTTATTCAATACGTTTATTTATACTTACTTTTCATACGTATGTGCATCTTTTTATAATTGTGTTATTTATCATTCATATTAATGTATAGTAATATAAATAATTGCTTAAAATGTTATTGGAGAATATAACTTATTTATTAATTTCTTCATTAAGTTATGTAATATATATATATATATATATATATATATATATATATATATATATATAATAAGTAATAAACAGACTAGTAGTAGTAACTAATAACTAAGTAATAAATAATAATAATATA
>NW_012130120.1:1533278-1559447 GCF_000143395.1 Atta cephalotes | reverse complement strand
AAAATTACGAAGAATTTCGATGATAAGAATGCTTTCCGGAATTCCTTCGTTTCGATCCCTTTTCGAGAATACTCTTCTCGTTACGTGCAAAAGGCACCTTTCGAAAGGATAAGAGAGCTAGTGTCGTCAGCATTTTCAGGCACTCAGACTCCGTTACTGGAATAAGGTTTCTTTCTCCGTATCTTTCTATTTTTCTCCATCTCACACTTTCGTACCATTTCATTGTGATCAAGCTTTTCTACTTCATGATCACAGGGAGGACAAACACTAAACGCGTTCTCATTTATACGCGCTCCCTACATAGAAAGAAGAGGCGTTTAGCTGCATATTTAATGAAAAAAAGATCCTTAATTGGAATTTTGTGAATTTTTATAATCAATTAGAAATTTATTTGTGAATTTATTTTATAAAAATTTGATGGCATTACATAAAATAGAAAAATAGAGATTGATTATTGAAAAAAATCATAAAGTATTCACATAAATCTTAACGGATTTCCCTTTCACGTTTTTCTTTCAATGTTAAAATAACTTTCGAAAATAACGTTATTTTTGTGTATATACTATAATATTTTAAAATTATAAGAAAGATGTATATAATAAAAAAAAGATATTTTCAAATAATTTTTATTTATATAAAAATACAAAAAAAAGAGAAAATATTTCATTATAGAAGTGCAATCATTCTTATATATGTTTAGATACGCCGAGAAAATATTGCAAGCAATTAATTATTATAAAAAGTTATCATTTGAATGATTTAAATCGAGCACAAAATTGCACCACCTAAAATCGAGATATCCGAAATCGAGAATCCCGTTATCTTTCGTCAACCTACTTAAGGTTTTGCGGCGACCAAAAGGTTTCTGCAGAAACTGCAATCCTCTTCGCTTCCTCGTTAAACGCATTGCCACGAGCTTTCCTCTAAAGTCGGTTAAATAATTTAGCTCTCATTCTCTTCAAATGAAGTTCGATCCTGCTACGAGCTTTAAAGCTCTTTAACGCTTCCAAGTTCCATTCCATGTGTATTCATCATCGTAGAAAGTCGACGCGTCATGGTGTCCGGAGTGCGATCGGTTCTTTAATGTACTTTGTCTGGCTTAAGAAGCAGCGTCCTTATCGAATCTTCCCATTGTCCATCTATCGCACAGGTGCTGCATTAAAGTCGTTATAAGAGTTTTCGTCAGACGTAATAAAATTGAACTGCTCGCGTCCGACAACTGCGGAACTCTTTGTGTGACTTAATTAAAGTTCCACCGAACGCGCGAATATTATTGCGCGCAATCTTCAGATCTAGGAAGATTTATAATTTTACAATAAGTCTTCATCGTTGCTTTCATTATTTCATTTGATAGCGAGTCTTTATGAGCAAAACAAAGCTCGTTCTGCCTCTTCTTTACTGACTGCATCGAAACAAATCTATTCCTTTTGAGGCGTTACTCGACAATTAAAAGGAGACTAATGGACTACTCGAGGTATTTATTAATATTACTGATCGAATCGCGAAAAACACGAAGTTTCAACGCTGAAAGAAGTTTGCATGTCATACCAAGGTACGATTCAATGCCGGTTTTTTCATCACGCGAGAACGTGACTTCGAACAACGGAATGGTGCAAGAAAACTGCTGTGCATACCAACGTATATTCGTTGTAATTACGGTACCTGCATAATTTCCACGTTGTGAAACAAGAACGAAAAAGAGAATGACATTGCGTTATATCGAATACATGCAATCTGCGATCCTTGTCTGTGATAATGCAAAACGGTGGCACATTACCTCTTACGACGTGTCTGGGCTGAAACATAGCGGTCGCTATGCAAATCGCACGATTTTCGCTCAGCAGCGAGGGAAGGATTTTCGCGACATTATCATAATGCAATTTTTCGTAACAAAGCTACATCTTCGTATGCGTACATGCGCGCTATGAAATGAGAAGATGTTATCCTGTTCTCGCCTTCTCGCGAACAGCCTGTGCAATTTAGGTACCATCACGCAAATATGAAGGGATGCATCAGTTTATCTCTCGGAAAGTCTTATGAATTACAAATTCATTTAACAGTATTACTCTGTCTCTTCTCTCAGTAGGATTGCATTGCCTACCCTCGTAAACATAGTGACACCGGGTTCGTATATTATCCGTGTTCCCTCCGTCACCTCTTCGCCTAAAGGAGGACCTCCGGTCCTCCGATGTATTATTATAGTACGTGAAAGCCACGCTATTTGTTCATGTATTTTTCGTTTTGTCGTAGCGTGCTTGGATCGGAACATTAAGCGCGATCGCGAGTCGTAAAAATCTCGACGATATTACGCGAAAAAGTTGCAGTTACATCATCGTGCACCTGAAATGTTATGTGTCGAAGTTTGCACAACACCTTTTTTTTGTAAATACTTTGTTCGTTTGTCGAGACAATATAATTTAAATAAAATAACATAAGATATATTATATCGGAAAGATTACTATAAACCAAACTAAGAAAAGATTTTCATCATTAAAAAATTTCATTTCTTGACTTTTTCAATCCTCTCCGCAACCAAATAATTAATATTTTTGAAATTTTATTTAACACAATTTAAAAATAAATTGTGTTAAGTATTCAGTCCACGTTCATCATCATTTACCTTCCTCATATAAAAAGAAAACTCGCAGGAAGACCGTACTTCGAACGAGCGGATCAGTTTCATCAGAGAACAAAACAATATTGGAACTTGTCTAATATCTAGAGTTTTCTCTCAGGCGCGATAAATCTACCCTCCCCTCGCTTTTCCTATTTCCTTCGCTCTAACACATAAACAAGTCATTTCTTTCGTTTCTTCGTTATACCGCACTACTACCTTTGCCTCAAACTAAACGAGGACGTGAAATGATCGCGAGTCGTAAAGTTTTGTTTCTTGTCGATTGACTATGCGTTTTATCGCCGCGTTTTTCGCCGAAGAATTTTTACATGCAAGCGCACATTGCTTGAGAAATTATGCGTATTGCATTTAAATCCATGCAGATATTTTCGCTTCGAGCATACTATCTGTGTTGTAATTTTCTTTACGAATAATAGAAAATATGTTTTATTACAGTAGTTCTGATTATTGAAATTACATATCATTCGAAAGATTGAAAAATCTTAAAAATTTATATAACATTAAGAGTATTACGACACATGGAGATGAAATTAAAGAAAAATGAATATACCAAAAACATAATCTTTATAAAATTAATATGTCTTTTCTACTTCAAATGATATTTTGAATGTCAAAGTTAAATGTAACTCATAATCAAACTTTATATAAACTCAGACAGATCAGAAAGCTCTAAGGAAACATTTATTTACATTTATCTTTAAGTAAGTCGAATGAAAGAGTTAACATGAAGTGACACTAACTTTGAACTCTCACGAATTCAAGAGTAGAGAGCAATTGGCAAATTTACATAAACGGATACTTTTAAGTTAATCGGAAGGACATATTCAATGAAATCAAAAAGAGAATAAATGCTGCGGAATGGAATGCAAAATAGCGACAATAAAGTGACATAAGTGAACGAAATATCAAGACATATGGATTAATTTAGAAAATAAATTACTCCTTACATGAAACTATCCTCCTTATGTGAAAACTCTTTCTCATTTCTTTAGCGGCTGTACGGTTACTCCCTTCTTTATAAGATATAAAAATCTGCAAGGACATGAAACGGAGGTCCTTTGCGCAATTTATTTTTCAAGTATAACGCTAATAATATCATTAATAGTAATGAAAGGTAGAATCAAAGAGGAACATGTAAATTATTTTATGATGAGAGATTAAGTGTTTCTCTTTTCTTTATTAAATATAAGCCGATTTAATTTTTTATTTATGTCATGACATTCAATAGTCAACTTAATAATTACTTTATGAATGTGAAAATTATAGTTAAGAAAATTAATCTTTCCTTTTTTTTATTAATAATAAAATTTTAATGATATTTCTCAAAAGATGTTAGGTATATAAAGTACTGTTGATTCGAAATCGCATATTTTCAAAAGCTTTATAAAACAAATAAAAAAAATTACAAAAAACATAAACTTTCCTATTAGAGAGAAAAGTAATAAAAATTTTTAAATATACATTTCAAAATTAAAATTATCTTTGCACGCTTCATACATTAAGGTATACATATATTTAGAATTACAGATATATATTATATACATACATATATATATATATATATATATACATGTTTATATTTCTTTCAAAATCTTTATATAACGCGTATATATGGGATAGTTAAGTACTCTAAAAGATTTTAAGAGATAATTTCTCATATTATAGATTAAGACAAAAACTTTATATGCTCAAAATTTAATTTCAAAGACAGAATGTCTTTAATATTTTTGTTAAAAAAACAAAAGTTTTTTTCTTCAACTCTTGACATCCTGTATCTTTGAAATTAAATTATTTCGGACATATAATCATATGAAGTTTTGATTTTGATTTAAGGAATCACCTTGTAAAATCTTTTAGGTTTATATTTATTCTTAACCAATTCTCTATATACAAAATGTGGGATCATACAAGTTAAACAAATTCATATTAGAAACAATTGTAACAGGTTAACTTTTATTTTTTGGCAATTGGTGTTATTACTAATTAAGGAAATATTATTCGCACGAATAACTTTTTAAGTTACCATATCCGAGCGAATAATACGCTGGTAATTAATATACGTTACTTCACATCGAATGTCGGAGATTTCTTGTAGTCTCGTTACATTGATGCAATAGCATGTATCAAAACTCAATTTAAGAAAGAAAAAAAGAAAATAGTAAAAGAACCAAGTGCAAAGCAGAAAGAAACGCAACAAATTCTCGGCAGAGTAAAATAATATTTTCTTTGAAATTAACTGTGTCACTAAGGGCCAGTTTTCTTCGAACAGTAGTTTCTTTCTTTGTGATATCTGCGCGAAACGAGAAAACACGATATTAATCACGATTCAGTAGCTCGAACGTTTGAATTGTCTGAAATGCCCATATCGAGAAATGCCGAGTCAATTGAGTTGAAAGCATTCCCATTGGACGAAATGATTCCCGCTGATCCTCGTGCATCGTATGTTAAAGTGAGTATTACGCATGGAATATCGCACGTATAAAGATTCAGAACCAAGTACACATTACCTGAATATCAAATCCGCAAATGAGTAATTACGCGAAACGTAATTCGCGAATGTCACTGTGACTAATGGTATCTAACAATAATTTAAAATTATTTGTATCTATACACATTCGAGAAATATAATAAATAAATATGTGTATTTATAATAATTAATTATCATATTATATATTCTCATATTATATATTTTGTCCTGATTTGTATAAGCATTTGTTAAAAAAATAATCTATAAAGTATACTAGTGCGACAAAATAAGATACAATAAAATAGTTTCATTTTTATTATGTTTTTTTCTACGCGTTTTTTTCAAGGGTCGATAAACATTTTACATGGTTATATAGTTGGAAAAGTTTTAAAACAGAATAAAACACTATCAGATACGTTAAATTAAAAAGCACAATAAAATATAATCAAATATCGCATCCCTTCAAAAGTGACACAATTAAAAAGAACGTGAATTTCAAGTTATTATCATAAATGAGTCAGATAAATATTACCTTATCAATCACCGAAGTAATGTAACTTAACTTTATAGTCTTATAACTTTATATTTTTAAAATAATTCAGTCTTATGTATTAGAAGGATATCAAAATCATCATTCTTAAAAAGATTTTTAAGGATTGTGAAACGAAAATGACAAAATGGCATTTGATTATATTCTAAAAGTATGTTCTTTTAGTCGAGATATTGTTTGATTAGTCACACATTTTTTTTCGAATTAAAAAATATATTTTCCTCTTTATACTGGGAAACTTAATTTTAATTGTATCGTTTTTAAAACAAGGATGCGATATGTTTAATAAAGCAAACTTCTAACATAACATAATGTAATATCAAAAGAGGATATTTAATAAATTGAGAAGTAAAAATGATTAAAAATATTAATGAATTTGATAAGGAAAGTAAAAGCGTTTTTATTGCAAAAGTTTATTTTGTTGCTAAAAAATATCTGTAATGTTTAAGAAAATTCTGTTTCCATTTAAAATAAAAATGCATTTATATTAATAATTTTGTCACATTAATATTCCATTAATGTTTTCACCTTTTTTTCCTAAATTTTGAGCAAACGATATAAAAATAAAATTTATTAATATAATGAAAAATATAATAGAAACAAGTGTAAAATACATGTGTTATTCACAAAAAAAGAATTATGAAAACTAACGGTACAAAAAAATTACGTTTACGTGGTGACATCAAACGCAAGGAAACACAATGAGGAAACTAATTATCTTCAGAAATAAAAACATCATTTGCGAAATAAAACTTGCAAAAATTTATGATACTGCGTGCTTACAAGATAATTTGCTAGCAAACAAATAAAAATTATTTAACAAGATAATAAGAATAATAATCTTCGCTAAGTTCATTGAGTGTAGAAAAAGATGACTCGGGAAGATCCCTGGGAATATACATAGATAATAAATTGGTCTGTTAGAGGTAATTTCCTCGTTTGTGGCGCGGACGTCGCGTGTATCTCGTAGAAACGTGGACGAGGCGCGACCGACCGCATATTTCAACTTGTTCCCTGGCTGTGTTATGACAGTCTGAGTAATAGGCAGAAGAGTACGATGCGGCACCTCCTATAGCGATAATAAAGCCTGGCGTTCCTCGGGCAATAAAGATTCGCTATGCAAATTCACTCGCATATTTTCCTATAATGGTGTAGGTATTGCGCCTGCCGCCTGCTACATGTCAGGCGCACTCTTGAGAGACTCGAGAGAGATGAATTAATCCCTTAGGAATGGATGCCTAGGGTATGCGATAAGAATGCTACGAATCGAAATTATTTGCGATCGTGAAGTTTCCTTTGTAAAGAAACTCGCAAGAACATGTGATAGATTATCTCACATTAACATATCGATACATATATGTATATTAATACATATTGTATTACGTATTAGAGAGGTCTTTCATCATACACTGTCATATTTATAATCTTTGAATAATTCAAGAAGACATTAACTAAAAAAAACTTTTTATGATTAAACAAGACATTTATAGAAGATATATATTGATAACAAGATTCGTAATTATCTGGTAAAGAGTTTTACTCTATTATGTAGCAACATATAAATATGTTTGTACAATAAACTGTTTGTATAACAAATTGTAAGCATCGGATTGAATAGTACTCGTTAGCCATTCACAATCATACAAATAATATAAAAGACAAGCGAAGAACTAGGAAGGTTATTTTCTTTTTATACAACTTTCTTTTATTTCTTCAAAAATAAATAGTTATATAAACACTTGTTCTTTTATGATAATATTATTCTTTTTAAATAATGAAAATTTATATATTTTATTTATTGAAATATGAAAATTATTTAATATTTTAATATTACATTTAATAAATATATAATATATATGTAGATATCTATAACATTTTTCATATGTCTACTATCATTATTAATATCATTATTTAAAAATTAATCAAATAACATTCGAGTTTTATAATTCACGATTAATATATAATAATAATTAAAATTAATTTTGACACAATTTCATTTTACGGTTAATAATTAACACAAAAGATGCTACACGATGAGTGCAATACTCAAACATTATATTGAAGGCTATATTTTTCTGAACTTGTAAACAATCTCATGTCTGAAAAATTATAAATGACTTGTAATTTGTAAAATTTATAAAACTATATACAATGTATGAAAGTATTTGAATGACCTAGTAGAACATGTTACAAATAGAATGTAACTTTCAATGTAACATTTGAGAGTTGAGCTCACGAAACGTCTTATTAATCGTTAACACGGTGACACGACCAACCACTTCGCATAGAACCACCCAAACACGAGAGCTTTCACGAGCGAGGTTGAATCTCGGAAGTGCTCGATTTTACGCGAAATAGTCATTCGCAGTTCGGATTAGGGAAGTGTAATTTATCATGCAGTGACTAGTCCGTCGTCTGTCTTTCAATCTCAATCACAAAATAATTTCAAAATCAATGAATGATATTGTAATGTAAAAACAAATTAAGTGAAAGATAATCTAACAATTAATAATTGTTATTTTAATCTAATTTTTCATCATAGAATTTATAATTCTATGATGAAAGTAATTCACATTGGCATTATTTTGTAAAAACAAAATTAAAATAAAATTGTAATAAATGTTATCAAATCATTTATCAATTGTAATATAATTACAGGTAATTATGACATTATTATTATAGGAAAGCAATATCGGATAAAAAAATTTGAAACATTTGAAAATAATGAACATTTATTATCTATGCAAGTATATGTAAAGTAATAATGTCTGTGTGGCGTTACAAGATCGAATATACGAATACCATAAAGTCCCTTGCCGCTGCAATTTATCAGGCAGTTTGACGTGTCTATTAACCTTTCTCCTCCCTAGCAGACCCTAATTTCCGATAGAAGCACAGCCTTTCTCTGACATCCACCCAATTCTGATAGCCTCTTTTCACTTTTTCAAACCTCGATAGGTAAGTAATGTCGGCAGCTCTTCCGCTGCTACGAGAAAAAAGTCCTCTGGCCTTCTTAATAGCTACTTTTCTTATCATTCTGTTGCTCAAACGTCACATCGACGATCATAGAAAATTGCCTCTTTCCATTCATCAACTTTGTAGCTTTCTTATTCAATATGTACAAACTTTATCTTCAGCCACATAGAAACTGATATATAGATTGTACAAATTCCAGTATTATAAAATAAAAATACAGTTACATAATAATAAAAGATCTGATCAGGCATAAAGATTCTATTTTGCTATAATATTATTTAATTACAAATATACAAGTAAAAATTAGTATTGAGTTTGTGTAAATATAATAACTAACATGCAATTATTTTTTTAAGATGAATTGGAATACATATAATTAATAACATGTTTTGTCGTACTATGAAATAATTTACAGTAATAATTGCATTAATTTAAAAATTCTTGTTTTTAAAAATTAGTTTTTAAATGTGCATTATTAAATTAGTATTATTTTGTCCACATTATATTGATTACCAACTTCTTGTAAATATTATCGTCTTTTCATTTGGCAGGATGTCTTCTTCATCATAAATTTTCAACAGAGGCGTAAAGCTTAAAAACTACTAAAGAACTTTATGGTAAATTTTATGAATGCAACAGCGTGTTTGAATAACGTTTGAATGCAAACATATTCAAACCATTTGCCACTTCCTTCTTTTTCATGTCGCATTTCCAATCTCGAAATAACATTATAGATCACCTGCTCACGTCATCCGTTTCTTATTCGCGACCGGAATACTACATTGAATCGAAATTCAGGAGTCGGCGCCGCCCTATGCGTAGAAAGCATTTATCTGGCGCATTTATCGATCGACCTTCTCTCCTTAAGAATTCATTGCTATACGTTTGCAGTTAAAATAAACTCGTAGTTACAGACAGATGATAAAAATTGGTGTTTTATCCGCATTAATTCTATTATGTTGTACCAATTCGAATAATAATAAAACATTTTTGCTAACTTGGCATTACTTGGCATCTATCCGCAACTTGCAAATAAATTAAATTATCTATTATGCACTTCTCCTTCCGCATACGAATCACAACGTAAAATATTTCTATCTCTCATAATATATTATATTATTATAATTATTTGTGAAGAATAATTTATAGAATTACAATAAGTTATAAAAAATACACTTTTTATTATCAAAGAAAACCGTTTAGTTAAGTCATCATACCTCGTCAAGTCAAGAATTAACATTCAAAAAGCTTGATATTTTCTTTGTGAGCAAAATTAAATAAATTTGACTTAACGGAAATTCGGAACTATCATACTCTGTTTAAAAAATGTTTCTTTCTTTTGAGTTTTTTAAATAATATCCTGTTCAAGAGAAAAGATTGTTTTCTAAAATATAGGATGCCAAAGATTTAAACATATCATTTTTCCTCTTATCTTATTGAAAAGACATTCATTTGTCGTCATGTCTAGTCAAAAGATTGATCGATCGTCGTGACATTAAACTCATGCTAATCTGAAAAAGCTTTATATCGATATATTTTGACAAGGGTATAATGTCAATATTTATTATAAGAAAAACCCATATAAAAATATGATTGACAGTTTACATATCCCATGGGATAACATGATTTCATATAAATAACTGTGACATTGTAATGTATTGCCATTAACTATATCGATTAATATAATAAATATAAATGACTTGTAATATTTAATTAATATAGATAGACATGCATTGTATATTTCTCGACGCGTTGGGAATAATAATAACAATAAGCATCGTTATTGTTTGAACGGCAGGTTGTTCTTGTACTACGAAACAAAAGCTCGGCAAGTAATTGCGGCAAATTAATGGAATTGAGTATAAACTTCAGGATGCACGGGACAGTTTTCATTTATGATTCGCATTTCATTATTCCGCTCGGTCTTTCAATGGGCGCCGTTCCCGTCACGAATGAAATAATATTCATCAGATTTGAGAAGTTATATATGCAATTCCGCACAACGTCAGTTTTTTTGTCCTAAACAATCGTACACCTACATTTTTATCGTGCAACGATGTTTTCGAGTAACAACAAATATTTATGATCCGATTCATAAAATCGACCGGTAGTCAATGACAAGATCGATCGCCTTCGATTTTAACTGCTGCGCGGTTGCTCGTAACAGATTTTTTTGCTATGATATTTGTGTTTGTA
The DNA here is from genome assembly GCF_000143395.1 of Atta cephalotes. Taxonomy (NCBI): domain Eukaryota; kingdom Metazoa; phylum Arthropoda; class Insecta; order Hymenoptera; family Formicidae; genus Atta; species Atta cephalotes. Next base: position 1,548,623 of record NW_012130120.1, on the reverse strand, counting down.
CCCAATAATAAACCAACTTTTACCTCGTTCCCTCCCCCTCCCCCCCACCTCCCCCTCCTCTCTCTCTGTTTCTTCCTCTTCCTCTATCTCCCCCTCTATCTAAAAAAAATACAAGTGGTTAAAATATGAATTGCAAAATTTGGCACTATGCGATGAAAGATCGCACAATCGATCATGCACATTGATTTACAATGTTCACCGGTTCGTATTTCCACAAAACAAGGTAAATCCAATAATTTATTTGTCGAAATATCGCCGACAGTTCAGCACAATATAAATTAATGAAACATGAACAGCGTGGTCTTGATTTTATGTAGAGAAAATTGTGTATATGTTCAGTCGTATGGACCAATAGGATGTCATATAATGTTAACACATTGTTTTATCTTTTATAGCTTTTTATAAAAATATAGCTTTTTATAGCTTTTTATAGAAAATAAGACAATAAAACATATTCTGTCTAACTGAATAGTTTCTAAGTTATAATTTTACAAATTAGTAAGATGCTTGAATTTCAAATAAATCGTTATATTAATTGGAAAACGGAATTAAGAAATAGTTATTTTGATTAAAGAAGTACTATTCAGTGAATATTCTAGTTTGAAAAGGTATCAATAGTAAAGTACCAATTGTTTCATCTTTATTTTTACTTAATATGATTAAAATTCGCGGATCGAATTACAAAATAATCTTATAAGATCTAAATACATCTAAATACAGTTAATAGTAACATACTTAATAGTAACATACTAATAGCAAAAGCAATAATATCAGTAAAAGCGTTCTTTTTTGTATCTACGCCAATGTTTGAAATTGAACGCTGGCGGTAGATTAAAAATCTTGTTGACGTCGTAGCATCGTTTTTCACAGTGGTATGTCATCGATAAAAGGTAGTGAGGAAGAAACTAGCCTTTGAGCAGGATGAAACAGATTTTTCTGTTCAACGAAGGAGATAGGATGAAACAATGATTATAAAAGAATTGGAGAACAAATGAATCAATATTTCATGAAAAATTGTCATTATTAAAATTAATATATAAAATATTTGAGATATTCACTCGATATATGAAGAAATCAATTTTCTGTAAGAAATAGAAATAAAAAATCATTAAATGAATATGAAATACTTTTTATTCGCTTTTTTATATCTTCATGCATTTATGACAAAAACAATTTTAGAATTGTTTTAATATTTTTCTTTTGTTCAAAATTAATTTAAAAGTATTAAACATTTAAGCATTTTTATAGATGCGCGTAAAAATTATTCAATTCAATATCGATTATATTTCGTATAATAATATTTTAATATCTCGTTGAGATAGTTAATAAATTTGGCGTCATTATTTTATTATTGAAAATTATTCCAAATTTCAAATTATTCCAAGTTTCATAATTTTCAGAAAAATTCATGATGTGATATGATATTATCGAGATAATGTTAAATCTTTAACATTAATCTTTAATTAATATTTACTATTTAATCAAAAGAAGTAAAAGATAGAAAGATGGCAATTGAAGGAAAGATTTGTATCTGTTCCATTCCCATAATTTATTTGATAAAATGTCTATCTTCTGTACCAATTATAATTAATAGACATTAATCAACAAAAAATAAATTTTTTATTCCAGTGTACATTACAATGTATACTGTAAATTATCCTGTTAATTTCTGTTGTCGAATTGTCAAGTATCAATTAATATTAGTGAAAATTGTGGCTAAAATAAGAATATTATTAACTTATTTTTCTATTAAATTTTTCTCACTAAACAGAAATATATTTTAAATTCATACATTTCCATCATTTTATTGTAATGAGTAATAGAAAGCTAAATAAAAGTATGAATAAAAGAATTTAAGTATGAATAAAGGAATTTATTTTTACTTTTTTCTATTTAAACTTTAAATTTCGAAACGTTTTCACGTGGTTGCATATTGCAAAGAGAAATTGTGATGATTACTTAGAATTCGTCCGAATAAGATTCATTGTCATATATTCGTGGACAAGGCGATCTGATGTTACCGACATCAAAATTGACATATAACGGGATCGAGCTTTGTGCAGACACTTCGTCAGTAGGATGCTTCAGGATAATGGCGAAACTTTGCACGCGACCGATGCCTCGTTGCCGTAAGGCGAAGCTGTTCGTCGTTGCATCGCCCATCGTAACGTACGCGTCGTCGGTTGTCTCGTTCATAGCATTCTCGCGCCAATATATGAGGCGCCATCGAGACTAGGGTTTGATACCGTTAACTAAGTTGCACTCGACTTGATTATAATGACTTGTCTTCAAAGCAGACTACCCGAGGGCCGTCGTATCTGTGAACGAGCTCTCAAAGGAACTCTCCTCTTCTCTCACTTGTACCACAGTCGCTATCAACCTCGTTCATATCCCTACGCAATTATCGCGATCACTTGCAAGTTGCACACGTGCGGTCCTATCCGTTCATCAAGATAATACTGTTCTTTTACAACACGTTTATAAAAAAAATTGTATCAAGAAGAGAAATATCATTTTATTTTATCACAATAATATACAATTACATCTAAGTTTATAATTTGTTAAAAAAAATAGTAATTACACAGATCATGTTAATCTTCTTGCTTTCATGGCTTTAATAAATATAATATTATAATCATCTTTTGTGCTTTTGATGAATTATGATTGTATTTTTTTCATTCTTTATGCTTTGAATACGTAGTCTTGAATACTGTATCTTTTGTATTGCATATTACTACAGATGACATCTTATTGAAAAATAAATATCTCTATATTTATCGTTCTTTTACTTTGTAATGCTTTTATTTTGTAAAGGCTTTTCATAGCATGTCCTGAAAACGGAATACGCACATTTTCAGAACCACGTGTTTAATTTAGTCATACATTCTGATGTAAAAATACATAACGAACGAAAGTGTGCGTGTCAGCCGTTTGTAATATTTCGTTTTTTTTTATTTATTCGCGGCAGGAATAGAAATTTCCATTTTCACTTGGAGCTTAAAGAGCAACGTATTGCTGAAGTGGAGAAGTGCATGTAAGAGCTGCGTTTATATATCCAACAATCAACAAGAGATAAAAAATAATTTTAATACAAAATATAAAAATAAATAATGAAGTAAATTCGTCAAAGAGATCTATAAGAAAGTTATACAATTGCAGCTCTCTCAAATATGTATTAAACATAATATGTATTATCAAAAATAATAATAAACATGTTAATGTACATAAATAAAAATGATAACTTTTTTAGAGGTAATTTAATGGATAGATAGTTTATTAAACAAATATTGTATTTTATTTTGACAAAAGTTTAGCTTTAAATATAAGCAGATATCAAAATTTCTTCTTTTATTAATTTGCAATAAATTTTTTTTTAATATAATAAATATCTATAATTCCAATATATAAATTGATATAATATTTTACACATATCAAACATATATATTTATATATATATATGTATATGTACACACACACACACACACACACACACACACACACACACACACACACACACACACACACACACACACACACACACACACACACACACACACACACACACACACACACACACATATATAATTGAATATAATACAAAATAATAAATTTTATTAGAATTTTCATCATCATTCATTTTCAAGAAAAAAATCAATGTTAAAATTTCTACCAAAGCTATTATTAAGTTGCTACAATTTCGAGGCCGAAAAACCATTTTTATATACCTTAGCATACTTACAATTAAAATACATGTCTGTTTAACAGATAGACCATAATTATTACATTACTTTTTGCATTAGCGAAATTGTCTAGTATTCGCTTTACATTTGTTTTTACTTTGTTTCAGGCAACAAAACTTCTTAAAAACACGAACCAATTATGATTCGTCAACGCTTTTTCTCATTTAAAGTTTTCAAGCATACCGTTTTGTGTTGCCCAAACATTATTCAATAAACTTTCGCATGATTATATATTCAACAAACTTTTGTCGGACATGAGTCGTTTGTACAGGTACCAGAAGGAATTGCCAATACTTTTTGGTTCATGAATTGGATCGACATGTAACTTCCAGTACCACGTTGAAGAAAAATTTCGCCGACGATATCGTCGTCGACCTAAAACTTTTTCCAGCGGCCGACGACGGTAAGAAACGTCGGAACGATTTATCGGTGGGCTTTAGAACTCGTTATTATCCTCTTACTACTTCGATTCCACTCTGCTATCGGTGTAGTAACGATAACGAGGAAGAAGAACGCGAACCGTTTCTGATATCTTATTAGTCGTTTTTCCTCTTCTTCTTAACAATTACTCGACTTATTTTTTGTGAAAGTCATCGAATGATGAATCGTTAAGTTGCTGTTGATCAATGCAATACAGTAATCATCGTAATTCTGAAAACATTTTATTCATCATTAATCGTCAATTCATCAGCCTATTAATAAAATTGTTTTTTTTTCAACATAAAGTAACGTTATGTTACTTATACTATATAAATTTACTATATATTTAATATTAAGCTACATATAAATCTCTATTTTGTGTAATAAGGATACTAAATTATTTACATATGTCTAATCAAAATGCTAAAATATTATAACAAATGAATTTTTATTCTTATGTCACAATTTAATTTTGATGTTATTATAATTTGTGTGTAATACTTATCTCTAATCCACAATAATACCATCTAACTTCGATTGTACATTTATATAACCAATTTAAAATCAATATAAACATAACAACAACAATAATAATAAATGTTTTGTTTGTTGATATAACGCAATATGTACAAATCTTATTTAAGTACCATTAATTAAACATTTACGTTACGCTTTTGGCTTGCATATATATAAAGACCTTAATATCCGTATAAACAATAGAATCGGTGATTAGTGCCTAAATGCGCTACGTCGACCATAATGCGTTAATTACCTCTTACGTAATTTGGCCGGAATAACCGTTTATTCTCGCCGTTTTTAATCGAGCTTAATGAATTTAGATCTTCCGACGCAGAATTGATGCACCCCGCTATATCTACCGTCATACTTCCTGGCGAAATCCAGACGAGTAATTAACGAGCCAGCAATTAATTCAGTCGATGTTTCGATTGACCTGGTACCGCTGATACATACCGTTCATACACATATGTACTCGTTTACGCAAGTGTATACGCGCCTATGAACACAGACTGTAATAAAGTGCAACAACTTTCGCAGAAGTAACATAAGATTTATCTCTTTGAATAACTTTGGACTTTATATATATATATATAAACAATTAGAGTAATGTTCACATTTAAGCAAATTTTTCTTATATCTATTATGAAACTTTCTCTTGGAAATTATTAAGAGATTACTATTACTATGAGATCTATTATTTGAATCGTTTTAAAGTTTGTAAGAACTTCAACTTGAATATTAAAATTTTACGTAAAAATATATTTGTTAAAGTATGTTTAAATTTCAAGAGTGTAGATTACTTCAGATAGTTTCAATTAGATATTACAACAAAATGTTGAAGTCAAGTTTAATCGTTATTTCAGTATATTTAGTTGTGAAATTAGAGAAAAATGAAAATGGATAAACATCTTTCAATAAAGCTTCTCTAAAGAGAAGTTACAGTGTAGTGTGAAGTTGTGTGGTAGATACTCCGTACATATCCGCTGAACTCGCCGAAGGAACCAGCACGGCACGGCGCGGCGCGGCAACGAGAAACATGATTTCTCGCGATCTGTGTCCATTGTGCCCGGGATACCATTGTGAAAGCTTCCAGCTCGTATGAGTCTATCTTTCCAGTGCTTTTTCCGCATAGTACACGCGCCGGTACGCGCACCACATGCGGGATGTTTTTGATTTGACGCTACCCGGCGAGGAAACTGGTTCCGAAGAATATACAACAAAAATGTAGCATAGTATTTCACCGCGTGATTCGTGAATTTATACTTTTATATATATAAATAATTCTTAAATTGTAAATTAAGTCTACAATCAGTTCGTGTATTGCCAACCATTTTCAAAATTAATTTTACGCGATGATAAATCCGCAGGAGATAAAATAAGAAAATTATTCGACAATATAAATCGACATTATAAACACATCCATATATTAGGCTATTTTTGTTCATCTCTTATCATATTAAATTCCGAGACACTCTGTAGATAATCGTATATACAGCGATGCAGTCGTATGTATATATGGAACACATATGTAAGAAAGATACATATATGTATAGAAAAAAAATTTTGTTCTTTTGCGAGAAAAGGGAGAGAGATAAAAGAGTGAAAGAAACGGAAACAAGGATACAGCAGCAGCCGCTAGAGACCGGATATTCCGTCGACCGACCTGTCTGTCTCGGCTTAAAACTTTTATACACTCAGTGTGCACACTTGTGTAGTTTCTGACGTACTTGAGCAGCTTCGGCGAGTACTTGGCGTGAGCGTAACGTTTTAGTAACGAAACGATCCATGGCATTGATATTTCACAATGTGCCAACAGAATATGTCTCATATTTGAAATGCTGAGCTATTATGTATAAAAAATAATATTTCTCAAATATGATATCCGAATTAATGTAAAATTAACAATAATAATATATATATGTATATTAATATTTGTGTAACTTCAAGAATTTATTATATTCGACAAAATACGAAAGCTAACAAAATAATTCATACAATACATTGTCAAAAAGTTTTTTATCACTTACATAATCACTGTCCCCATATTTTTAAAAGCTGGAAAATTTTTATTAATTTTATGCATGATTTCTTAATATAAAGAACGTTAATAATAATAACATAGTACATTAAAACTATCTGAATGAGAAAATGTTTTTCATTTACTTCATGCACACATATATACGTGTATTTATATGCGTATCATATTGTTATGAGTTTATATTTTTACTATTGTATCTGAATATGACGTATTTTTATCTGACTGAGTCGATATTCATTAGACGTGTTGTTTTAACGACATATTTTCAACGTCGCAGCTACGCATTCCACGTACCACGAGTATGACTTTTCAATATGACGAGCCGTGGAAAACGCGGTTGCATTGAATTTTATTCTACGCTTCACGTTTCCAGTTCGCGCTTCTCTGAATCAATAGTGAAGCTCGTACGCAAAGTTTAGAGATACAAAAGATTTGCCAGCGCATGATAGTAATCTACAAATTAATCATATTGCGATGTAACATTGCTTCGATCCTATTCAAGATATTTTTGTAAAGCGTTTTTAATTTGTCACCGTGTACCTTGAACATCAATCTCGGTAGGTATTGCAAACTGTGAAAAATTAACTTCATAATTTTTATCGTAAAAACTATGTAGCAGTTTATTTATCCCTGTTGTAAGTATCTCCAAGACACATTGATTTTTTAATTATTATAGCTTTATATTAGCAACATAATTAAAAATAGATGACTTTAATCTAATTTATTTTGTTTTCATTTAAAATTGATCCACACATTTAACTGTGTATAGAAAGTACATTTTTTACTATAAATAGAATAGTCCCACACACATATATATTTTCGTAGGCGATACACAAGAAAAATTGTTGATCGTATCACAAATCTGAAATATGTATAATACTATATTAAAATTTTGACCGAATTGCGTTTTCAAATCGCACAAAGTAGAAGATGTTTAGTAAGAAGCAGGTTAAATAAAAAAATAAAGAAATAAATAAGTAAGTAAGTGAAAATTTGTTCGTTCATAAGATAAAGATCACGACTTTTGATTTATATTTCAAGCAAATAAAATCCATCTCTCTCACAAAACCTAACTACACAATCCTGCATTTGCAGAAATTTCTTCTTCGGATCTATAAACTTCGGTTGCTCAAAGGAATTGTCTTCCGACATTCATAACTTGCGACAATGATTTAGATAAATAAATGTTAAAGAAATTGAATTTATAATAATAATGAAAACAAAAAATCATTGTAACGTATAAAATTCATTTTGCTGCTTTATTTTCAGTTCAATAATTTTTTATTATCTTTCCAGTCGTTTGCACATAATCCAACCCCAGGACGAAAGAAGGGCTGTGAAAATTAAAATTAAATTAACGGAGGCTGTCGTGGAAGGTGCGATTCAAATTAATTGCCTTGAAGCCGCGCTAATCGCATTCTTTCAAAAAAAGCATCTTCCGACCACGAAAGGCATAAAACTTTTCCGTTGATCTTGCGACCATCGCAAAAAAAAAGTCTTGTCAGTACTTCATTAAAAACTTGCGATAAAATAATGAAGATAATAAGGGAAAGTGACAGCATGAGAAAATGTATGATACATTTGTGTAATTTTGCGTTACAATGATTATATTATGATAGTAAAGATGGCAACATGTGTAGCGACAATAATAGCAAACATAATGACATGCAATGTGTCAAATGGCGTTTAATTAAAAATTTCACCGCGACATCAAGCGAATAGTATTCTGAATATCGCGTGACATAGATTCGGTCTACTTTGATGTGTAATAATGTAGGAAAATGTGGAGTGATATGCCTGGCGGATGTTATTACGAACGTCAGATCAAAGGATCGATATCGTTTTTCCGCTAATTACAAATGTTTGATCCACACATGCTGTCATTCAATGTTTAACGTCTGTATTGTTCCACGAGACATAATTTATTTTTTGTGCGACATATATACTTGTCTCTCGATTAAATGCTTAATCAAATATCTCCTAACGTTAAACAATATCGTAAACAATATCTTAAACAATATCTATTTCTTAATGAAATGAATCTGATATAAATTGATATAAATCTATTGATAAATATAGTATAATTAATTATTGTAGTATATATGTAGTATATATTGTAGTATATATGTATATACGTGTATATATATGTATATAATATTTAGTGATGACAACAGAAGATGTGAAATATACACATTAAATTAATCGGTGGAAACTGTTGAAGGCTTCTCTAAAATAACAATTATTTGTCTACCAAATCCAGAGAAAATTATGCAAAACATTTTTTTAAAGTTATTAAGGTTATCGCTATTTTTTAAAATCGAATTATATTATTTTTTAACATAATATGATTCCTCTTAATAATCTTCTACATGTAAAGGTAGTAAAGTTTAAAATAAATTGATCAAAATTACAAGATATTTTATACATATTCTAATATATTTTTCAAAATATTTGCTTGGAACACTTAAAATGGGATACTTAAAATGGAATAACCCATACATTATATATTATAATATGAATCAAATAATTACATTCTCTACATTATTTACTATTCATCTTTTAACATAAATGTGCAATTGATTTTATTTCAAAAGGCCCAAAATTTAAAAGACACTCACATGATTATTTCAGTAATCAACAATAAACCCGATTTTCATGACTTTCCCCGGACCTGATGATAAATAAGTGTTATTTTTTATTTTTAAAGGACAGGTTCTTACGAACAATTTCATTTACGTTTCGTCTAAGTACAAAAAAAAATGATCTTTTTCATATTCTCATTTATAGCAGTTAATAAATGAAAAATTTATTCTCCAATTTTATATGTAAACTTATATTATTTATTTTAACGCTTCAACATATGATATATATTTCTTATTAAAAATTATAAAAACTGTAATCATAATTATATAAGAAACACAAAATACAATATAACACTTTTGTTAGAATTCATGGAAAGTATTACGTGTCATAATTTTAAAACAATAATTTATAATATAACAATAATTGTTATAATTGTTACAATAAGAAAAATAAGATTCTTATTATTTATAAAAAAATATTTACTACAAAGAGGCAATATTATACTGAAAGAAAAAGTTACTACAACAATTTAGATAGTAAAATAAAATGGCATAGCATTTTACTATCTAAATTGTTGCAGCAATCAATCTTTTTTTTCAGTGATATTTTATATCTTTCGTACAAACTTCATATCAAGAGATATCGATGCTTTAGCTCTTCTCAATGAATTTGAATAAACTCGAAATGTGATAGAATTCCTATTTCGGCTTTGCAAGGCATTCTACCGGCTTTCAGGCTTGCGATCGCTTGACCTCGCCTGAGAGATTAATTTCCACCGAGCATCTGTGTTATTTCCATCGAGGATTCCAAACCAAGTTTATCAGAGTCCACGACGTGGTGTAGATTAACTCTAGATAGTGATGAGCAATCTCCAGTTTTGATCTAGTGGTCTCTCTAACTACGTTAGTGCATCCAAATGCAATGCGTCTCTCCTCTTACTTACATTTTAATAAGTATATATTTCGACTATTTCGAGCACTCGCGATCGCCATTTCGTACAAAGCAGAGTACTCAAGAATCATGCATTCTACATTCGCTGTTAATCGAATTCGAAGACATAAGCATAAAGCGCAATTACGAGGAAACTTTTCGACGGGCATATACGCAAATTCGATCAAGCCAGACAATCGAATCTTTCGAATTTCGCAAAGTGCTCTGATCGACGAAACGGCGAAAGTTTGCCGATTAGAAACGCGTTCTGGAGTTAGGAAATCGAGCGTAATATCGAGATAGAGCATTGATAATAAATAACTGAAGCTTGATGCTCTTATAAATGCGAGATTCAAAAAATTCCAGCACTTTATGGATTATAGAGTCAAAATGTAGTTGACGTTTTTCGAAATTATTCAAACTCACTGATAATTATTCGAATCGTGTGTGTAGATTGAAAGTTTTATTATAGAGAGTGATTAGATCGCTTCTCATTCAATTCTCAAGTTTGTAGAAATTATGCTTTTATGAATTGATTGCAAATAAAGAACGATCAGACAAATATCTCATTGAAAAGACAATAGCTAACAACATGAGTTGACTGCAAATGATGTTGCTGAATAAATGGTCGATTTATAGTATCTAATACATCAGCTTTAAACTTCGTATTTAAAAGTTTCAGCAGCATTAAAATTCCAATATACAAACTCTTCCTAAACTTTATTTATAAACTTTTGAAACTTCTTTGAAACAATAAACTAAATGCTTTTCCAATAGATATTTTCGTAGATGCTGATGTAGCATTAGTGTGAGATTGAGACATTGATACAAAAAATATCTCTCTCTAAAAGAAAATGTCATAATGTATGTGTATGTTTATATATATTTTATATATTTCATTAAGATTGTATTGGCTGTAAAAATGATGTAAGAGACGACAAATTCACGAAATTAACTTAAAACATTTAAGAATAAGTATGACCGTGTAAATGATATACATAAATATGATAGAAAATTTTATAATTGATCAAAGTTAGATGTTACAATATATATATACAATATATTCTTAATTTAAATTTAATTATCTTAGATGTGCGCCGAAATATTAAAATATTTACTTACATTAGAAGATTAGATTTTAGCTCGGATTTTAGACATAGATATGAATATACATATGTAATTTTAAAACGATTTACAAGCTCTTTCAAAAGTTATTTTAATGATTAGTTACTATAGGCTTATTCTTTGTCGCTACACTGGACTGCATTAAAATTTATTCAATACAAGAAACGTGCCTATAACAGCCTTCGTGGTTGTTAGTGCATAAATAATATATTTAAATACATAAAACGAAAGGAAGTAATTAGAATTAAGAATATAATAAATGTATATAATGATTAAATTAATTAAATATCTTACTTTCTCGTTTTCATCAAATGCATATTTATTTCATTTTCAATGCAATAAATGTACATTAATTTAGCTACAAAAACAAATCATATAATTTCTTATAGAATTTAGCAAAAAATTGCGATATAAGTATCACTACTAATTTACTAAAAATTTTTTTTTAATGTTTAAAAACATTTGACAGAAAAGGAAACACATATTTAACAACAAAATTATAATTAAGTTAATAACTTAAGAATTATAGCACTATGGGAACAAACAGAATTTCTAATTTAATAATCAGAAATTCCGTCCGATCTCATTACAAAACCATTCTTGTTGAGTTCTTTTTTTGTTTGGTTTAATCAGAACAATTTGCTCAGTATATTAGAATCTTACAAAGATATTGAAAAACTAAGCAATTGTAACCTAATCTTTGTTATTGATCTCTGTTATTACTTCGATATAACTTTGCTGTTCCAACAAAATCTATTTATATCTAATATTTTATCATATTTACGTGTTTTATACAATTTATTTTTAATTATTTTTAATTAATTAGTATAATAGCAAATATTTTTTTTTTCGAGAATAAGTAGCATACGTTCGAGTAGAAGATATACAGTCACATCCAACATTTGTAACGATGAAACGAAAAATATACATGAAGAGTATATAAAATTTTATTAAAGATTAGCAAAAACATTTTATTAGATCATAAAAAATTTGAACATCACAATTCCCTAACTTAGTTTAATTTTATATCAATACATCAATAATGATTGGAATCCAAATGTATGTATTAAAAAAGTAAAAAAATTATTATTTGAGAATTTTAAGCGACTGTGTGAACATCTTTCTTTCTATCTTTCTTTCTATAATCTAATTCAGGAGGGGATTAGCGTTTCAGAAGATTGTGTTGAAACCGAAAGTTATCGGCTCGCAATCATATCTGGAATAAATTGATTTAATAAAAGAATGTATAATGTATTATTTGAAATCCAACTTCGATCTTGGCTTTCTATTTATCGTATTAAAAATTGTTATGTTCTCAATATACGTCACTTTTTATTAAGACACTTTTTATATAGCTAATTATATCCTTAAACTTTTATATTTTTTTATTAAATCCGTTTTTGTGCAAGCACATTAATTTTTTTTCTCTGTTTTTAGATTATACAGCTAAACTTACAAAGAACATTCGCAATTATTCGTTTACATACCTTGTGCTTGGTCCTATGTCGATGATAATGATTAGGTCGAGGATGCTCAATGACGACATGTTCGGTGGTGGTGGGACCGAGAGTAGGAGTATAGACACGCGAGGGGCGCGATGGATGATGATGCCGCGTCGGCTGAGTCGATTGGGGGGTCGTTGTTCTCCTCGGCGAGGAGTGTTCTCTTTGGGCCTCGTGGCATCGACAGACCCCGCTGCCATCTCCACTATTGCTGCCATTCTCGCCTCCACCACCACCCCCGATAAGACCACCGCCACTTAAAGCCGCCGCAGTCAGCTTGCTGGCGTAGTAGTACATTGCGCACATTTATCCGGCGAGAGCTTAACACCACGGCCTGATCGCCACCTCACTGCTGTCATCACTGACGTTAGCGACAATCGGTAGTTCGTTTAACGCGATAGCTGCTCGAAAGATCCGAACTCCGTCGAATGCAAATTACAAAAATGTAAGATCTAGTCGATCAGTGAGTCATCAAAGATTTTCCGTCAGCACCGACATTTCTTCCAACGTAAACTTTAAGAAGTTAAATTATCGTTCATTCACATTAAAATTTCACGCACTGAAATTCGCGATTACAAATGTGGACGGTATTGGCAATCGTAGACGGCGAAATGTTTGGAAAGTTGTGTGTTTGAAATATCTTCTTAATGATACAGTTGGTGATACTTTTCTAATAGTTTAATACTTCATTCCAATAGTCTGCGATGTATTTCTTTTAAAAATTGATGATTGTGGATGGATATTAATAAAAAGATTTTATCATTAATTATAGTATTTCATAGTTATTGTATTTTAGTAATAGAGTAGTCTGAATATATATATAACACATAAAATAAAATTCATCAATAATTTTCACTTAAATATTTAAGTCACATTTGAAATTTCGAAAGGGTATTTCAACTGGTATAATATTTTAATATATTTAACATATAAATTATATGTTATATAAACCATATATTGATAACAAAAATGCGGACATAGAGATATTTAATATTTTCAATAATTTCCAAGAATTCAAATTGATAGTAAAGATTGTGTTCCAGATAAAAATTAGCATAGTTTATAAAAATATTTAAAACACATACATATATATATATATAATAAAATATATATAATTTAAGAGAGAATGTACGCATAATATATGTTTTTGTGATAAAATATATAATTAGGCGATTACAGAACAACTATTTAATAAAAGATGTCACTAAGTAAGTTAAAACTTATCAACTGCTTAAAATTAATTATCCTTTAAAAATGATAGTATTTTAAATTTTTTAATAAACGAATTGTTTATTTGTCTCTGAAACAGTTCTTCTAATCGTTTTATTATATACGTCATCAAATCTTATTTAAGATTAATAGAAAAGTATATATTTGACATATAATAACTATACAATTTAATAAATACATAACACATTAATCACCTAATATGTTTTTTTCGTTTATTTTAAATAAATTCAAAATTATGGTAATTGTATAAGCTATAAATTTATGAAAACTATTATATTTTGATCTCATACATAGTTCTCTAAAATTTGGAAAAAAAAACTTTAGTAAGAAAGTCTCAGTTATGAAAAGTTCGGTAGTCTAAGGAAGTGCAACATGATCTTAGAGATAAGAAAAGATGCTTCTTTTTTTTATTTTTCATTTTCCACGCAGATAAAATCCCACTTGGTGACAGTGTCTTCCGTTTAAACCTTTCGTTCACAGTGATATGATTGTGTAAAGATTCGTTTCTCGTTCAGAAAATTCGCGTTGAACAACTATCGAAGTGAAAATAAAAGAGTAACGAAATAGAATGTCAAAGCAGAAGCTTTTGACCAATATCAGTGTAGAAGAAAAAGAATTGTTTATGACGTGTATCTATCGTGCGTGTTCTGACGTGTCACCTGTGTGACTACGTGTGCAAGGATCTCACGCATGTATAGGAACGCGGCTTCGTCCACTGTGCTAAAATCCTCGTAAATCTTTCCTTCTATAAAAGTTGAACGAATTGCAGGCACACGAAGCGACGAGCATTAAAACGTCGCTGGAAATTCAACCGTCCTTGTCCGCTTGGCGTCGCGCGCTTTCTCATGCGTGGGCTCGTGTGTATACTCATATATGGTGTGTGTGTTTGTGTGTGTGTGTGTGTGTATCTGTGTGCAGAAACTCGGCAAAAACTGTAGCTTGCTAGACACGTTATTGAAAATCGCACGGCAAGAATCCACCACGACAATAAGCGTCGAAATCGCCCAAGCGCTTCACGGACATTGTTTGGTACTATGAAAAAAAAAATAAAAGAAGTATAAAAGAAGAGATTCATTAACGAAAGATTATCCTCGGAAAATTTTCGTAGAGAAACATAATTTTTATGCAAAAACTTATTACTAAAGACTTTTTGAAATAATTTACACACACACACACACACACACACACACACACACACACACACACACACACACACACACACACACACACACACACACACACACACACACACACACAC
>NW_012130120.1:1530401-1533004 GCF_000143395.1 Atta cephalotes | reverse complement strand
CACACACACACACACACACACACACATACAGATAAAATATTTTTAACAATATTATGTAATAATATGTATGAATGTAAAAAATGATTGCAATTTTATGGTAAATTATTTGATGTCAAATAGAATGATGTCAAAAGAAAACTGCATAATTATGTTGAATTTCTTCATTAGTTACACGATGTCTATCATTGATGTTCGTATTAGCACAGACTTTAGTAACAACTTCAGGACAAAGAGAGAGGAGAGTGGTAGTTGAGAGGAATCGAGGGTTAGTCAGCACTCTCAAAGGAGATTCGAGGGTTCATTGAGTTATCGAGAGGGTTACTATTAATTAGCGTTGAATTAGCATGCCTGTGGGCGTCGAGCCTATAGCTTATATGAGCAACTTAGTTCTGTAATTCTATGCTGCACATTGTAAAAACCACGTAAAACGTTATTTCTCGATTAAAGTCGGTCAATTAAGCACAAAAATAACTCATGTAGAAGGTTACCGGCGAAGGCTCATTATCGCGCGTTATTTTTTTCCTTGCTAACTAAAGCACCATATTCTTAATTACATTATAACTACCGGCATATGAAGAAATAAATTATCGCGATTACAATTCTATAATTGTACACCGCATATACATATATCTCCCTCGGTACCAAGTAATTGTATGATCGATATCAGTAACAATAACCGCATTAACTATGTTACAAATTCACGCAACGCGCCAGTGTACGAATTATGTCAACATGCAAGCGGATAAATGTCAAAACAAGCTGAAATGACGTACCATCCCAGAGGACTTCCGATAATGCTTCGCATTCGCACCATGGTATGTTAATCTTACGGAGGAGGATAGATGCGAATGCGAGTACGTGCCATGCGCGAATACGCATGCAAATGTTTTGTCGCCGCTTGTCTCATGGCCGATTAATGGCGTTGATTAATTAATCGAAGTGGTTCTCCGTGCGGTAATGATTATCCATTCAGTAGTGATACATATTTCGCATTTATTAGCCACGTTTCGACTGTTTACGAACGCCTCATCGCGGCGCGGCTACGAACGCTTGTCAATGCGTGCGCGGGCTCAATTTTACTAATTAGCGCAACATGTTAAAATTCCTCCCTGTCGGTAACGAATTAGTCGTTACTCACGTATTTGGGAGGGAACGAGAAAGGTAAAACCAGGTCCTAAGCACGCGGATTGAGTGGCGTACATCTAGAAATTTGACTACGAATCCGCCGAAAGCGCGAATAGCGGTGTGGCTGCCATCTTGAATTCCATACACGTATTATATTTGAGATCACTCTTACAATTAATTTTAACACGATACTACTCGCAATGACAAATTTTTATTTGTCATTTCGTGACTGAATGTTATTCGTTACGAAAAGCAACTAAATGATGCTCGAGTTGAGAGTTATAATGATGCTACAGAATAATACTCGTTACTTCCTGATAGTCCTTCATGATAATAACATGTGCGCTACAACCGTTGTACTTTAACAAGTGTAGATTTTATACAGAGAAAAACTCAAATCAAATTCTATTTTTATTATGGTGTTATGACAATATGCGATTGATAGATTGAAATGATTATTCAAATTAATAATATTGTTTAAAATTGAGATATTAAGATAGAAAAGAGAATTGTATGTTATAAATGAAAAGTATCAGACATTAAAATATCATTTTATATAAGTTTTTTTTATAATATAAGATTCTTTTTTAAATATTGATGCGGAAATTCGAATAACATATTTGAACAAAATAAAAATATATAAATTCTCTTATACAATGTTTTAAACATAAATCTGTTAAATATTTGAAATATTTTTACTTTCGAAATGACTTTTGGTTTTTATGTATAGTCTAAAAATATTCATATATATAAATACGAAATGAAAGTTAAAAAAATTTGATTGAATATTCCTAAATCATCCGATAAATTACGTTTAAAACCAGAACGACAGAAAAAATTATTTTGATAAAAATATAAAAATAATTTACTACTATGTTTAATCGACACAAAGAATTGATGTGACATTATTGTACAACACATACAAGCAAGTATACATACATTGTGCGCATTTATGAAATTATTACACAGTAAACTTGCTCTGATTGCAAAGTAAATTACTTTTTGATTGACTTGTTCTACCACAAATTCGACAAATACTATTCAGTGTTCAGTTATTACACCACAATCATTTTACCGGTCAATAATAGATGCTACTAACAAACTATTGAACATGATTAAATTACATTTGCAATCGCAAATTTTTAAGTCAACAGCAAGTTGCATTTTAAATTGCGTTTTTAATTCTGAGTACTTTTATTTAAAAAAGAAAGAAATTTTGCTTTTAAAATAAAAGTCATATCACTAATATTTGTCATGCCATTGATACTTTTAGGCAAATAACATAATTTAGGATTTCACGTTCTATTCAAGAAGCAATAATTAAGTTTATAGTTGTAAAGAGTCGAGAAATTATTTAATATAATGCATCTTTTACTATTTATTATATGTCCAAGATTATGTGCAATAAGAAAATTGTCTTCTTTTGATGAAACATTTTTAGTCTGCTTTCATGTAATATTGTTATGTGTGTCTATAAA
>NW_012130120.1:1528637-1530381 GCF_000143395.1 Atta cephalotes | reverse complement strand
ATATATATATATATATATATATATATATATACATATATTCGTCAATTTTGATACATATTACAAAGCTTTTGTATTCCTAAACAAAACTATCAAATTAAATTCGTATTCGTAATATTTATTCATTCCGCATTTAATTATTTTCATAGAGTATCTCATGTGACTATCCGTCATGTATAAATTAAAAGAATATACTGAGTCAATGAACTTACTAACAGACGAAAGAAAAATTTCTTTGAGGACAAAAAATTCGTTCTTACGAATATGTGAATTCGCACAATGACATGCCTAAATGAAATAGTGCCGAAAAATTTTCATCATAAAGACTAGAAAACTTGATCCCTTCATCGTGGCCATAATAAATCACACAAAAGAATTTAGAGTTCGTAAATTTGAATGAGAAACGAATTAAATTTTTGCTGCTGCAAAACGTTGAATTTGTATAATTTAAAAAATAGAGAATTATTTTGCATATTCAATACATTATTTTTCTATTAAGCACATAAGATATCTTTTTTTACGTTTAATATTATAAAAAGTTGAAGCTTTTATATTGTTTAATAATCATTGATGTAATTGTGATTTTTGCTGTAAAATTTGTTATATTATAATTTTTCATTATTAATTATTTGATTTCTTGACGAGTTATTTCGATTCGTGATTAACAAGATGAGGTAGAAATCACTCCTCAACAATTATCCACGATGAAGCAAGATACATTAAAGAGGAATCTTGGATTAGAAGGATAATACCAGAGAAACCTGCGACTCGTGCCTTGACGATAAAGGAAAGGGCGCCGAGGATAAACACGAAAGGATTGTCTCAGTCAATATTGAAGTTTCGTGTCCTGTTCACGGCTCGGTCGTTTCTATCTCAGGTCCTTCCAAAGCACCGCTTTTAGTACTACCACTATTCTGATCGTGAATCATGCCGCAAATAACTAGTAAAATTATCGATTTTAGAAATTACATTAGTCGAACAAAGTTATTATGAAATAAAGAGACCATATGAGCTCAGAATTATTATCTCTTCGTTTAATTCTGTTAAAAACTCTGCTCTTTGTATCCTTTATAGAAAATGCTTTGAAATTCTAATCAAAAGTTCAATTATTCATTTTGCACAGAAATATATTGTATAATATGATATTTGGTTTAAAATATATGATTTAACTTTACATTAATGAAAATAATGAAATATGTTATTTTTTCTTTTACAAAATAGAAATCTGTATATAATTCTGGCATTTGAATAATTCTCTCTCTCTCTTTCTCTCTCTCTCTCTCTCTCTCTCTCTTCTCTTTTTCTTTCTCGCTGAAGAACTAGTTAGAGAAAACTAAAATATCAACTGTTTTCGAAATACTCCATTGTACTCTCTATAAATGTAACAGCCTCGATTTTTAATCTTTACTAGACGTAAAGATTAAAAGTTATTGTTGCAAGATAAAAAGCTCCTTTTTTGCGAATTTTTATCATATATTTAATTATTCTGCTGACGTAGAGTAGTCTGCTGACAATAGTATTGGAAATTATATCTAACTCAGAAAAGAAACCTAATCTTTTTATCGATCATATGCTAATGTTTATTATATAATTGGATAAATGGATATTTTTAATGTTAGCGAATACGTTTATAATATTATTTTTTATTTATTTATGTTTTTTTAAAATAATTAAAAATTTTTAATTATTTTATGTTAATTTAATGTGTGTATATATATATATATATATATATATATATATATATATA
>NW_012130120.1:1518279-1526551 GCF_000143395.1 Atta cephalotes | reverse complement strand
TAAAGAAATATAAAGATATAACAATATTATCACGCCAAAAAAATATTAAATTGTATATAGAGTGATTCCGGATAATTGCGATAAACTTAAAAGTTGTTGAATTGATCTCATCAAATCGAAAAATTTTTGTTGAGTAACCCATCGAGCGATATCTTTTTAAGGCGTTAAATATCAGCTTTTAATTTTGTAGAACACTATTTGATATCTAGAAAAATTTTTTAGGCTTTTGCGGGTATTTTCTTCAGAGATGCTAAAAGCATTTGTGGGTTATCGCCATATTGTGACACATTGCTAATGCCTTAGCACATCTATAAAAATTAAAATTTAAAAAGTCATATTTTTTAATTTTACTTTGTTTATTTTATTACGAAATTGACTAATGCACCTTCTGGAAAATTCCGGGAATATTGCAAGTCACATTATATGCGTTTATTTTATCCCATTGAGCTCATTTATATCGCATGACTTTATTTCAGGAGTAAGGAATATATGCGCAATCGCTAATGCTCGACGGAATCTAGTCTTAAAAAAACATCATCAGATGTAAATTATTTTATAAAAGTTATTAATATTTTACAAAAATTTAAGGATCTGGCACTCTTTTAAGTTTCATCGCAATTGTCCAGAATCATTTTGTATAGTGACAAAATTGATATTTTTGATCATATTTATCATTTTTTTGCGGTCAAAGTAAATTTTTTTTTATTACATCACTTTAAAATGCTATCTTTTACCTATAAAATATAAATTTATATTTTTATTGCGATACGATTTTTTTTTCGTATGCATAATTAACATATTATAAATCATTAGGTTGAAAGATAATATGATTATATTATTACTATTAAATAAAAATTTATTTTGTATGTAAAAGATAGCACTTTAAAATAGCGTGAATAAAGTAAAAAAAAATTTACTTTAGCCACAAAAAATAATAAATATGACCAATCAAAAACGCTAATTTTGGCACATTTAACTTCATAATTTTTTCGAAAAGCTGAAACATCAATTCTGCAGCTGGATTCATTTTTAGCGAAAATCCATCGGAAAACATTTTGTTTATTCAGGTCCCAAAAAGTGTTGAATTGTGTTATTGTTAATTTTGTTCTTTCAGCTCTGTTAACATTTATGAATATATTTTATTTCAAACATTTTAGATGAAACATTGTTTATTGACAAATTTTTTAATATTAAAAAAATTACATCATATATAATTTTTGCTGTTACAATCTCACATTTAATGACACTATACATATATACACTATGTGTTATTAAATAAAAAATTAAAAAAAAGAAATCTACGAATAGTTGCCTCTTCTCGTTCGTCCATTAATCCCTTTCTAGAAGCGTATCACGTGTCGGAAATGCAATCGTGAGAGGGACTCATGTCGAAAGGGACATTAAAATCATATTCATCGTGATCGAACCGCGATGTCATATACAAGTGAGGAAAGCACGATTTGATATGATGCTCTCAGCAGATAAATCCTTCCATTTGTCTCTTTAATGTGTTTCAACGATTATGAAATTAAATTTGAACAATTCTATTTCTTTACATACAACATATCAAATGTTTTTTTTCCTTATTTAAAACATTCACTATAGAATTAATATAATTTATTTTACTTATAAATCAAACTGTGACTTAAAAAATTATCATAAAATAAATTTTCGTAATAAATTTTTATCAAAAGATACACAAAAATTTCAGATTATAATCAAAACCAATTCTCAGATTACAACAAATCAAAACTAACAACAAGCTACTTCGCATATTTCAATTCTGCAAGTGAAGATCAAGTGTCTGTCGTAGTCGTTTACTATCTGAGACAGTCAAAGTTTGCTTAAAGTTTCACCATTGAATAGGGATATACAGACTGCTCTAATCTTGAGAATTTCCTCCGAATTTCCGCTCATAATTCTGAGAATTTCACGAATTTTCATTTAATTAAATTCGTGCTTTGCAATAACGTTAGATTATTTTCTTCGTTAGATTATTTCGTAATCTTATTAAGACATTACATAATGTCAATTTTCGCAAATATAAACGACACAACAGCAACACAAATATTTTACGAAAGCTATAATAAAACTGCAATAAAAAATTGATTTACTTAATCAATCGAAAAGAGGTATTAATTATATAGTTTTCGATATGTCAGATTTATCCTGAAAGATTTATCCTTTCTTGTGTTTACAAGTCAATATTATGAAAATGTTAAAGTTTTCCTTCGTGTTGAATTTCACGAGATTACGGACTAGATCGATAAAAAGAAAATTGGTCTGTACAAAGAGTCGTATTTCAATTTTCTCTTGAATAATTGCGAAGCCATAAAGTTATAATGTAGTAGCGACGGACGAAATGAGATCTTAAATTTATTATTATAATATCATCATTTTTGATAATATTGTAGATTAATTAAATGCGCGCATTATCAAAGAGTTTGATTATTATTGCTCGAATATTACTGTTTCAATAAATATTATTTAGATTGAGATCTATTATCAGATGCGGAATAATAATATGAGTGTAATGGTGAAGCAGCGTGTAATAAATAAATAAATAAATGTTAAATGTAATAAGTGTGTGATCTCTTCAAATGCGAGTCTCTTCAATGCAAGACATCAAGAAGAAGCAGAACGTCATCCGTTATAAAAAAATCAACAATACTATAATATCGAGCGAACGATGAATCGATTCCTATCGGAATATTGATGGTTACGATATTTGGACATCGAAAAGCATCCTTAGAATAGAAGTGCGCTGGCGCAGTTGGTGGAGCGATTAAACGGAATTTCGACGACCAACTGCCAGAATCATCCTCTTGCTTCTCTCTTTCTCTTTCTCAGTTTTCTTGCTTTTTCTCTTTTTCCTTTTACTAACGTTTATATACAGGGTGAGTCATCTAAAGCCGGCCACCCGAATAACATGCTAGAGATATCAAAAAATCATAGTTATCGAGATATTTTATACTTTATTGTGACACATATTGACATAAAATATTAAATGACTCGTAAACTATTAATTTTTTGATAATCTTATATACTTTAATACTTTTATAAACAGAATGAGATGAATCAATTAGTGGAAAGAAAACAACGTAGTTGCTTATTTAAAAAATTATCCATTTTGCATACATATTTTTTGTCAGAATAAAATACAAAATATCTCGTAAACTATTGATTTCTTGATATCTCCATCTTAATACTTTCATGTATGCAGAATAATTAAAGAAATCATATTACGTAAATAAATCATAAAATTCCATTTAAAAAAATAGAGATAACTTTTATATCTTTTTAACGCTTCCATCTAGAAGAAAGACAACATGACCAAAACATTCCTTTGAAACCGTTCTACTTTAATCTAAAACATTTTTTCCTATCTTCAAAATTGGATGTTATTTGGGTAGCCGGCTTTAGGTGACTCACCCTGTATATGATGTCTGATCGTGAATGTTTTCATCCTCCACTAACACGTCGAAAGTCTCAACGGATTACATCATCGTGGACGAGAAAGATAGATAAAGTGACGTACATTATGTGTAAGTCATCATTACATACATGCACTGTATTTATGTAAAAGTCATAAACATTATAATGGGAGGGGTTCATTCTGACTCTTTAAATATCTTTAACGTATATACATGAAACAGAATATTAGGCCTTATCTATAGAAACACTGTTGTTTCTATTAATTATAAAAAACAATAATAATTATGTTCCAAATAATTTAATTGTTTTCCAGTATAAATTGCTTATATTAATTAAAGAGATAATTGTAATATGGCAACATTCAACATATCTAAATGACACTGCTGTATAATGTGTACAAGCTGACTTGGTTTTGTAATTTATTTGATCATTCAATCGAAAGACACGGATATATTGTCCACTTTTTCAATGTCATATAGTTTGATATATAAAATTTCGATAAAGCCGATAATTTAATGAACATTTATTTTGTCAATAAAATCATTGACAATAATTCATTTGACAATAAACGGTAAAACCTTATACGATCGATAATAATTTAATTGTACAAGTCATCTTTGAGCTTTCGAAAAATATTGTATGCGCGTATGAGTGCGCACGCGCACATATATGTGTCCTGAGGGAGAAAACGAAATGGAGAATTCTAGATCTGGGTATAATTCTGCAGCTTGTCCCGGGCTGACATAACTAACATTACTCTCGATGACTGTACGTAGCATGGCTATGGACGCTTTGCGTTGGAAAAGCCATTAGCGTCCAAAGCAGTCCACCAACCGCATTCCTTGCTCCCTTTCGTGCTCTCTGAGTCTGCCTTCCCATGTCTATCTCAGCAACGACGCCGACCAGTACCTTTGCATAACGAATGCCGATGGTGCTCTTTCGTGCGTCATTCTAGCATCTTAAAGCAAGAAATTTAAATATTTTATGTACTTTCAATTTCTTGTTAGATTAAATCTAAAATTAAAATCTGTAATTGATTTCAGATCTTTCAGAGTCTTCAAATCTTTTAATATTGTAAAAAAGTCGTGAAGATTTGAAGATAAAATTGATGAGATAATAAAATTTTAATGATAAAAGAATGATTAAAGATGATGAAAAGAAAGATAAAAGATGATTAAAGATAAAAGAATATCACAGTATAACCAGTAGGGACACTTTGTATCGACATCTTTGATCTTAATGTACAAGTTACGTGATCATTCGCTATTTGAATGTCAGGATCGAATAGAAGAAATCCTATCCTATCTTATCTATTTTTCAGAGATACCTACTTATAAAATTGTTTATGTACACGGGTACATGCACTGTGCCTAGCCATTCGAAGTTGCACGCGTGTCGGAGAAGGTACAAGAAGGAAAGAAAAGATATGAGAAGAAATGGGAAGTCACAAAAAGAACATGGCTAGGCATTTGTATACTTGTGCATACGTATATATGATCCTGTCTTCTTGCATTTTATTGGATCCAACTCAAAACAAAAGCTGCGCAGTCATCATACTTATGCGAGCACGCATTTATTCACGGAGTATCTAACCTTTACTGGTTATATTGTACAAATACTTCTTTTTATTTATACAAATAAAGAAAAATGATAATAAATTAAAAATATAGCTGTTTTCTCTATTTGTTGCATAGATTATAATTTTGTCAAAAGGTTTTGAATCATTTAAATTTTTTCCAAAAATTCTATAAACACAAATCATCACAAATCAAAACAAGTTTATCATTAAGTTTTACTTAATTTAAATAAAATTCAATCTCCATAATACTACTTATTATATTGAATGTTAAGCGAATCACATTAATTTGAAACTCAGTACGCGTTAATATAACGATCCTACTACAGCTTATCTGGGAATTAAATCGATCCCAAGTTCATAGTTTCCGAAGATATGACTACAATATCCATGCCACGAGTGGAAAGATTACAATTTCGAACACAGAGTTTCTCGCTCACAGAAAGGAAACACGATGCTGGCTGGTAGCCTGCCTGTTCATCCGTTTCCGGATAGGAAGTAATGCAGGTTACAGAGATCGAAATGCTACTTCCATCTACCTCCAATAGAGGCCATTGCACACTCTGAAATATTATTGTCCAATATAGCCAAGGCAATCTTCCTTCGCTTTGCACCTCTTGCATTTGCAACGTTCGCACAATACTTCTCTGCGATTTATTATGTTATTTGCACTGAGAAAAAATGTTTGGATTAATTGGAATTTTGATTGAAAGTGAATGAATCAAAATTTTCTGGTTAAATCTAGCATTCAGCAGTTAAGATAACTGATCACGAAATTCTAATTGATATCATCAGAAGCGCCTGATTCGTCCATTTTAAATCAGATATTTTTCTCAGTGCACTGTCAGAAACAACGAACTTTTTTTTTAATCCATTCTCAGTTATTTAAAAATATGCAAAAACTTTTTTTGAGAGAAAGATATCAATCAGTAATCTACCATTACTGAATGGTAGATTAGATATGGCCGGTGCAATTAACTGTATAGAGTAACAGTTGGAGCTACGGCCAGTCTGTCAACCGTCGATGTTTTCTCAGCATACCTGGATTTACTGAGTGACTACCATGACTCAATCAAATCGATTTCCCAATTTATTCAGTTACGAGACGGGAGTACATCGATAACTAATATTTCCGCGTGGCTTAGTGTGTGTACGTGTATATAGTTTGTATATCAAAATTTCACAGAAATTTCAAAAGTAAATATCGTGTTGGCAAATAAAGATAAATTTCATTATTATCGTTGTTGTAGTGTTGAGCGGTAAATTGTTAGAAACTATTATTTCTTTAGGTATTTTAGAACTAGAAATTGACAGAATTTCAATTTTAATGATTTAAAGATTTTAATATTATAAATATAAAAATTGTTTGTTCGTGACAGTAGATAAGAATCTAGTAATTAATGTAAACACACATGTTTATATATTGCATCGAAAATTAGATTAATTAAAATGATATGTATCGATTTTAATTCTTTCATAATTTATGAAAGTGGAGAACATATTTTTGTATGGAAAATGTTCTTTCCAATAAATTTTATGCAATATTCAATAGTAACGATTGCATGACCAACTGTACAGATTCAAAATGAAAGTAATCAAAGTAGAGATATATCGTTGACTGTTGAAATAGAGTGATGGAAGAGATTTCTTCCGCGTACGCAGCTGTATGACGAATTAAATTGTCGATTTTTAATATTCTGCGTCTCAAAATTTGTAAAACAATTTCTATTCTTTTGTTTTCATGCATCATCACACGATATACTACAGAATGAATAGTTATAAAGATTAAATTAAGCGAATTTACGATTTCGCGATTTTCCTAATTTCAGTGTGCTTTCGCATGAAATACATTGATGAAGCGTAATGTCATTGTTTCACATTGAATAGCCAGATAGGAAATATCGAATATATACGTGAGTATAATTTCGTAATTTTGAACATTTGTTCCGATTTTACTGTAATATTTCCACAAACTGAAATCATTGAATTGTTAAGTTTTTTCGTGCATAGAACATTTAATTCGAAAATTAAGAAAGTATGTATTTATCCAAAGCATTAACCAACGAATCGAAAATTATTTTCGCATTGAGCATGCGACATTCTTCAGTGTACTTAAACAGACCTAACAGTACCTTCAGTAAAGTAATAAATAATGCAAAATCGAGATTAATATCATATCACATACATGATAAAGTTTAGAACTTTCGCACACATACAGTCGACCATATCCGCAAATGTCGACAGATGGCGACGAACTATGCGCTTATGTCGTTCCTTTCGTAATATATTCCGTCCTTTGGCCTGTTGGACCGCATGTTGTTATAAAACACAGCGGCGACGGCTGCGTTTATCGTGAATTTTAGTTACGGGTCTGTCAAGTCAAGTTTTCACCTTCCCTCCACATACCATATAATATGCGTATGAGAAACTGTGCGAAACTACATGAGTTTATGTATGCAGGATATCTCAATAATTGTGTGCGCGATTTCCTAGCAAATATATAGATGATAAAATCAATGATAAAAATTTCACAATGTCATTTCAATATTGAGATATAGACTGTTATAAGATGACAGCGATTAGTACAGAAATTAAATAATTAAATAATTTTGATTAATAACGATTCAGAAAAATTTCATATTACACTATTTCCTAATTCAATTTTATGTACGTTGTAAGTTACCAACGATAAATATAAGTTGCTTTTGAAATCGTGCAGTCATTGCACTTGACGTGATTTTATATTTCGCGAAGCCCGCCAATTCTCTTTCATACAATTTGAAAAATTTGTGAGAAAACTGTAATAGCACGAAAGAAATCGATCCAGGAATAGAAATAACCGTGGAATTTTCTTCAGTGGTAACGTATTATGTTTTCGAGTTTCCAGCATTAAACTTCAAAGACTTCTTGTACGGTTTCTACTCCAAGTTGGCGCAATATCGTTCCTTGCCCTAGGGAAAATAAATTTCCAGCTACGTCGACGTAGAAATTCTGTTGCGACGAAAGATGGTCACGCTCAACAGATTGTATATTAATACAAGAAAGTGTTAACTGTAATCTATATACATATATTATATATATTTATGCACACACACACACACACACACACACACACACACACACACACACACACACACACACACACACACACACACACACACACACACACAACTAACTATATATACTATAGTAGTAGTACGACGTACTACGTTACTTACTTTTACTTTACTTTACGTTAGTTAGTTAGTTAACTTAACTTTA
>NW_012130120.1:1511088-1518259 GCF_000143395.1 Atta cephalotes | reverse complement strand
TAACTAACTTTAACTTTACTTTTTACTTACGTTACTACTACGTACTATATATATACTACTATACTAGTATATTATATATACTTATAATAGTATATACACTACTACACACACACACACACACACACACACACACACACACACACACACACACACACACACACACACACACACACACACAAAACATATATTACACATGATAGCAGCAAGCATTTCTTTTCATTGTGTGATGACTTTTTTAACAAAAATATTGTTGAGTTCAATCATATCCATAGATTTATCTTTCTAGACTGCTGATTCACTGTGATAGAAAGACATAAACCTGATTTCGAACTATTCTTGTTTTAGTTCATGTATGCACATGTATACATCCTGTTTGTGAACATATGTGACATTGTCCGTGAATTGTCTGTGATATTGTCTCTGTGATATTGCCCGTGTGATATCGTCCGTGTGATTTATATATACCTGAATGCGTGAACTTGAACAGGGGACTGACTTCAAACATGGCGAATGTGAAGTCGGCAGTTTAGGACTATATTTCAAAGTATTTCCTTTTCGAGAAAAATTTTATTCAAATTATATAGTACCCGTAAAGTATACTATATCATATTAGTAAAATTTTCTTTGGAGATGTTTTAAAATGTAGCCAGAAACGTTTTTAACATCAGCGCAATTGATGCGATGCACCAACACGACCTTAGACTTAGGTTCCGCGGGTCCTCGCAAGCCCCCCGCTCCCCCCCGGAAAAACCTGGGATCTATGGATCCCATCCGCAAGCTTCAAAATCAACAGACCTGCTCTATAAACTTCATTATGTAATAAACATTTATGAATTTTTTGCAATATTGCAGATCTGTGCTACATAAGAATTGCCTTGAAATAATAGTAATACCCAGGTTCCCCCTCTTAACTTTATTTTTGCATCGAACTTTTAACAGCCTTAAAAATGTTACTGAATGCAGTCTAAATATAAAAGTAATCATATTCAAACAATTGATTTTCATTGTACTAAATATTTACTCTCTATATATTTATTTATGAGTTTTGTTAATATAATCGAATAGATCAACACTTGATTTCACACAGCTACACTAAAGTGCTCATAAAATATCACGATGGATGTTAAGATTTTATGAACGTATATTTCATTTTTGGTAATTACACTGTTACACATAAAGGCTCTGAGAAATGACTATGATTAACGTAAATAAAAGCCTATTAGAGCTGATGCAAATATAGTTACGTAAATAGTATATATATATATATATTGCAATTAGAAGTGTATTTAATTACTCTCAATTTTTTTAGATCTAACTATAAAAAGAGATAAATGTTTAATTTTTTATTGGAATATAAACTAACATTTTTTAGATCATTACTGAATTTTAGTGCTTGCCACCAAATTAATGATAAAAAGAATAATATCAACTTAACAGATAGAATATTGGCAATATTTTATTCAGAATTTCATCAAAAGAATTGATTAATTATTAATGTTTACTATAGTTAGATAATGATTACTTCTTAAATTTAATCTTTTCTACTATTAAAAAGAGATTGAAATTCAAATTTCAATAGCTTAATATATCCTTAGAATATATATCTAGAAGAATCTACAAAATTCTTTTTTATCATTCCGTATTATATTAAATATTATGAAGAAATTCAAAACAGCCATAATATCCAATACATCCCTAATTAATTTCGACTTTTACAGATACTATCAAACTCAAGGTTCAAAATACATAAAGACATACTACATATCTTTACTTTCACGCTCCAATTTTCTTTATAGAATTAATTATTTAAATTGTAATCTTACGTCAGGTACATATTTCTAAACTGTTAAAAAAGCGAATTACTGAACAAAAAAACCAACAGAAATACAACACAAATGTCTATAATTATAGAACACCATATTGTATATTCTCTAACTCATTTGACTGGAATAATTGATTAGAGAAATTAATTTAAACGAGAAATTAATATCTAGGAGATAATCATATTAAAAAAACAATCAAACCAATTTGCAAGTTATATCGAGCTCTCTTCTTGATCCAATCTATTCCGTTATTTCTCTATAATTTAACAACTCTATAGTTTAACAACAATAACAACTGATGATAATTATGAATTATAAAAATTTGTTTATCACATAATGAATTTCAACATAAAAGAAAAAGGGATATTGTGACATGGAGCTTGATATTAATATTAATATTGACGTAAAATCTTTCTGAAATTTATAATATCCGCACTAAAAGGGATTTAAACTGTGGCAAAGATTGAAATATTTGCGCTAATTGAATGCATTACTAATTGTAATAATAAACAATTACTTACACATCAATATCTGCGTCGGCTCTGATTATTTTATTTATTTATTTAGATTTTTATTTATTTATTTCTAATTTTATTTATTTATTTAGCCATTTTATTTATTTATTTAGCCATTGTACCTTATTTTTGTCTAATGATCTTATGTAGTTGTGCGTTTTTTTTCATAAATTATTCGGCTCTGTTTGTTTGTAATACAATAGCGTAGAATATGAAAAAAAATTCACTAAAAAATATAATAAAATTCTTTTGCGTTACGCGCGTTATGTTATAATATTTTGATATGTATTCTGTTATTATGTATTAAATAAAAAGTACATACGAAATATTTAAATTTACATTAATTATCAATTAATTTTATTGCTCAGATTCACTTCAAATATTGTGCGAATGAAATTAATTTTTTCTCTTTCCAGTAAATCTGCATATATTGGTACAATGCGCTATAAACTATCATTTTTTGATCAAAATTTTTTAATCAATGAAATTCTATTGGATTGTCCGGAAAGTTCGTGCCGACTAATCTATATAATTTAATAAATGTATACTAAAATTTAAATCTTCTGCATTTCAATTTTCCTTCAAAATCGACACGAACTTTCCGGACAACTCAATATTATAATAACATTACCGAACATGTCACTAAAATTTTAAAAATTTAATATACATGGTACATATTTAAAATGTATAATATTAGGTGTTGGAAAAAGTTCCTGGCGTTTTTCCCGTTAGATGGCATTAAAAAAACGCCACGAACTTTTTCCCTACCACATCTAATGTACTTATATTTATTTTTGAAAATTTTAACATGAAAAATATGTATACAGAAAATCAATTAAAATTTTTTAAATATAATATAAAAAAACACAGAAAGACATAATTCTTTTTTAAGATGAGTTTAAATTTTCCTACGCAATTTTTCTTTTTCGTATATGCATCAAGAAATTTCCGTTTGTACGAACAGACTTGTTGCTTATGTATCAGTCAGCTTTCGAAGAGTTTGGAGCCATTCCAAGATACGTAGGCAGTTGTCCATACATGCATATGCTATGGGACCTACAAAATATGTAAACTACCTGTATAATAATACAGAGTCGTAAGGAGACAAGTACGTGCATCACTATTACGAATATATAGCTCCTATATGTACAACAATATAAATATATAAAATAGTTGAATGTATGCAAACATTACATTGAGTAAAAAAATTGAATTATCGATGTAATGTTAATTATAATGTAAAGCGGATTATTAACCAACGCTATTAATTCAACGTAGATGCAATTTTCTACATTGCGCGTCATTAGTTTCTATATATCATAAATTATAATTATACATATGTTCAAATTATCTGTAAAATCAGCCTGAAAACATGACTATTATAAAATATCTTTATATTTCTCTCTCAGAATTTTTATTAATTAAATTTTGTCTGACATGTCGTTATTTATTATTATTAAACAATTTATAAATAATATATGATATTTTTTTAATTCTCTTTAATAATATATAAATTTCCGTTTATCTGAAAACTCTACATTGCGCGAGCATTTAGCAAATTAATTAAATTTTTTAACATCATATCATTTCTGCATCATAGCAATTATACAATCATTTGTAATCCCGTAAGTCGGTAATACCTTTGCCAATGTAAAAGCTCCGCTTGTTCGATTTTGGGTATCCACATTCTACCTTCTAAACGATAACACACGCACTATTACACATATGCGTACGCAAACACAGTTCGTATTTATCGATATGTAACGAGAATATCTAGGAATCGCATGCATCAATATAATGTCGTTATATAATTCGCTTCGATCCACCATTTCAATATTTGATTTAACTGATTACACGAGATGTTTGGGAAGATTGGAAATTTATAGTGGCTCGGGCAGAATGCAATGTTATTCTGCACGATTGAGTTTCTTGCATACCAATTGCAAAAATAATATATTCTGTGTTATAGACATAAAATAATTTATTAAAACAGTTTCTTTTTAATATCACTGCTGATACTTATTATCCATAAATTTTATCCATAAATTAAGATAAATGATACAAACACGTGCGGCGCATACATTTAATAAAAAATACATAATTATAATTTTCGCCTCAATGCATTTTCAATCAATTTCCTACACTTTCTTCTGAATGTAGTGTTTTATTAATTTTGTTTTATTACAATGTTGTGTGAAAATTATTCATTTGTAGAAAATATTTTTCATATAGCAGGAAAAATCGCATTATTATATAGAATTATTAGAAACGATTAAAAAAGTCAAGACTATCAATCACATAAATTGTATTAAGTGGAAAGTTTTCAGATTCAATTGAAGAAATCGTTTCACAATTGCGTGGAAATTGTGACTGCACCAATTGTTGTATCTCATCGTTTGTCAAGATTTATGTAACTTGACAATTATTTTGAAGTTAAAAGTTAAGGTAGTATCGACTGACTCGATGCCGATTCTGCTGAATGCATTGCCGTTGTAAAACGACGCGGGCAGTCGATCTGTTGCCCCTGCAGACTATGCTTTGCGGTTTATGCTGTCAAAGCCTTTCTCTGCAGAGCGTGCATTGTCACTATGCAACCTCGTTTGCAGTGGTTTGATATCGTGTCGCGCCAGCCATATCGGTCCTTTAACCGTAAAGCAAGTAGAGTTATCTGGTGCGTCTTGGAATTACGGTGAGTCATAACGAGGACAGGGAAGGTACCCATCGAGATAATTATCCGTCTTAAAGTATGTTTTCATCGTGAGATGGGATTTTGAAGATGCACTCTCTGAAACGAGCGACGCGCGTCTTTGTACAGAGCGCTTCTCGGCATTAACCGAATTACGAGCAAAAAGAAAGGAGGCTGTACTTCGACGCAATTGTCTGCCTTAATGAACAATTCAAATGCGAGTAAAAGATTGGCATCTGCATTGCACCATCGAGAAACACCGCAAAATTAGGCTACATATAACTGTGTATAAGTATCACGCAAATCATATCACGTTTTCATTTTTTTATCCGTTTTAACGTTCTCTTGACGATAATTGCGCATTGACCGTAAATGACTCGCAGATATACGCAACCGCGCGAAAAAATTCATCGGCGTTAATGCGTCCTTTGCATCATAAATGTACACGTACATTTGCACACCTTTAATAAAAAGATTAATATCGTAGAATAAGAGTAAAACGTTGTCCGTGACGTAATAAAGTGCCACGATTAAACGAGAAAATAGTAAAAACCGAGCGCTATGAGGTAGGCTGACTTTATCGAATCACGCCGTGCGTTTACGCGCGCGTAGTTGCGAGGAGCGGCCGCATTATTTGTAGCTTATCGTACGCATTATCTGCGCACGCATCGCAAATACATCGCATGAGATTATAAAACTAAAGGTGGCGTAGACCTGAATCCGTAACAGCTTGCTGTACTTTTAATTAAAGTCGCTGAAGCTGTGCCTTAACGATCGATTCGTGTCGTAAATGTTGCCGTGCGGTATACACTTCTCCACGTATTTTACGTTACCGCCCCTTATATACTTCACTAAAATCGCTAAAATCGCCCAATAGCAACCTTACAACGGAACTAGTAATCTTCGCGTTAATAACGTGCGCATTCTTTGCACTGTCGTATTATGCGCCATATTATTATACTATAATGATATGGCGCATAATACGACAGTGCAAAGAATACTTAACAAATTCCATTTCGTGCAACAAGAATGATTTTCCAGCATAAAATAGTTCCATTCAGTGATTAATAATGCATAGCACTTGCTAAACCAATAATAATACAAAAATATATTAAATGCCTTAATAAGTATAGCACCACGAGTTCAATTAAAACAAATGACATACAATCGTTCTTTTGTATTTAAATTAAACAAGCATCTCAAGACTGAATTTTTTGTTAAAAAAAATTATCTAGAAAATTTTAAATATATAAAAAAAAAATATAAAAAAATAGCAAAATGTCACAAAGCTACTTTGTACAAAATCATTTGATATAGTTTCTTTTCTTTTCTTTTTCAATTACAATTTTTTCACTATTTATTATACTTAACTTTTGACAAATTTATTATTAAAGATATAATGTACGTTGAAATTTATTGTAAAAATAAATTTCTATTGAAAAAATCAATTTTGATTAAATTAATAACAGAGCTGTAACTACTAATCTATTTGCGATAAAGCGTTTTTGTTAAATATTAATTAATAATTTTTCTGGCATTATTTTAACATGTTACATATCGCATTGGGAAGTGCTAAATGAAAACAAACTGGTTGAAGCAGTAAATAACGTTGTCGATAACGGGTGCTCGATAATACGTGGCTGGCTTCACTTCCGGAAAGATTAAATGAGAGTAAAATATGATAACGCTCTACACATTTCGCCGATTCAATCAGAAAAAATTTTTAATGCAACATGAATTGCAGAAGCAAAAATTGAGAAGTAAAAATTTTAGAACATTTTGTCAAATATAACTTTTAATATGCTTTAAATAATTTATAGAGATTAAATATAGCCAAAGACAACATGGTATATATTTAACTATATCTTATAATTGTTAATGCTGTATCAATATACAAAATAATTAATACTTCTTGTTGTACATGTACAACTTGATTTAACTTCAACAAAGGCGATGAAATTTAACCGTATGAGAAATTCTATTATTATTTCAGTATCTATGTAAATTGGATTTATAGATAATTGTAAATACGTGGTTTTATTTTTATCTATATGTTATGTCCATTTAAATAAAGCTTCAAATGTGCTTCAAACATATGCAGAAAAAATGTATTTCTAGCCAATACAAAACTTTACAAAAAATTGTAA
>NW_012130120.1:1508931-1510713 GCF_000143395.1 Atta cephalotes | reverse complement strand
CAAAAAATTAATTTACACGATTATATTGTTTATAATGATAAAAATGTATAAAAATTATCCTTCTATAATAAACTAATATTACTTTTTAAAATTTTTAAGATAAAATTATTAATAATATTCTTGTAAATTTATTATATGACACAAAATTGTTTAAGCTAATGCCAAAATAAAGTAAACTTTTTAATCTCTTAAATAAAAAAATTTTACAGACATGTTTGACTGATTTTCAGATAAAATATAGAAATATCATTAATCATTGAGAGAACCTGTAAAGTTGCTCGTATAAATCTATTTCCTCCGTTGAGTTTCGGAATCAAGTCAGATACCTTAGCATGTAGGTGTCTCCCGGGATTTGCCGAGGCGAGGGTCACATCTGGGGTTGCAAGGTGGTTACGTCGCAAGTACGAGTGGCTATATGTTAATGCTAATTTATTCAAAATACCGAGCCGATGTATGGTGAACGTTAAACGAGCTCGTAAAACAGACTTGCTCTTACATACGTACACATATAGCGTTATGACACATCCATCAAATCTCTCTCAATTCTGAGTCAGGGGGATACAAATTTCTGATGATATCATATGTGAATCTGTCCCGTAAATCAAAGACAAATTGTTATGCAATATGACAGTAATACCCTCGCAGTTTATTGTGTTTCATTAAGATTTTTTCTTTTGTTTTACAAAGATACAATTTTCATTTTGCATCGCATATATAATTTAAGAGATTTATTTTCATGTTTATCATGCGATTTTGATGACGAATCGAAAATAATTACATTTTTATTTTTATGCAGAAAATCTACAGTCCAAGTTATCGATCGATTTATAATATTTAATTCTCATGATCTATTTAATAATCTTTATCTCTAAGATTATATTTTACCATCTTATTTTGGACTAATTTTACATTCAACATATTCGAGAAATATACTAACGGAGAAAATATTCCAATAAAAAATTTAATTGAAAATTCCGCACATTT
The DNA here is from genome assembly GCF_000143395.1 of Atta cephalotes. Lineage (NCBI taxonomy): Eukaryota > Metazoa > Arthropoda > Insecta > Hymenoptera > Formicidae > Atta > Atta cephalotes. The sequence goes on along the minus strand of NW_012130120.1, from coordinate 1,509,729 downwards.
TCTACCGAAAAAATAAAATTTTTAAGATAAAATTGTTAAGATTATAAATAAATATCTGAATTAACAAATGAAATATTAGTATAAAATTCGTTTCCTTCGTATTATTATCTATTATTCTTTTATTATTGCAAGTACAGAAAATATTATCAAAAAAATAAGTTATTTATAGTTAGTTTTTAACTCCTTAATCACATTTATAATTTAAGTATCAAATTAAAGATTTGAAAAAGATATGATAATATAGTATTATATTTTTAAGAATTATTAAAATTTGGCGTACAATTGATTAAAATTTATAGCAATAAATTTAATACTCGGATATTATTGACCAAAACATATCGTTCGCTTCCGGAAGCCAATCGATATTCGTTAAAGCAGACAATCATAGTCACCAATTGCTACTGCGACTGTAGCGTTATGATGTTAAAATGAGTAATCTGTTAAAAAGAAAGTGGCAAAGAGATACACGGATGAAAGCGCGGAATAAAGATTTAACATGAGAAGAGAGTGGACAAATGTAAACGAGAGAAAAAGAAAAAGAGACAAAGAGAGGAATTAGATCCAAGACAAGTTGAAGCAACTCATCGTTTAAACTGCACATTGATTTCCTGAAACAATGAGAAAGGAGGGATTTATTAGAATGAGAACCGATGGAGTTGAAGTGACAGTGACTGTTGATGATAAAGTAAGAAAAAGAGAAAAGAGAGATAGAGGAAGAGAGCGAGAGCGAAAGAGAGAGAGAGAGAGAGAGAGAGAGAGAGAGAGAGAGAGAGAGAGAGAGTGTCGACGACGACGCGC
>NW_012130120.1:1502720-1504703 GCF_000143395.1 Atta cephalotes | reverse complement strand
AGAGAGAGAGAGAGGATTTGTTCGCCAACGGACGCCGGCTGCATTTCAAACAGGACTAACAGGACTCCTTGCTTCTCGAGGTCTCTTGTTGGAGATTAAGTCGATGGCAGCCTCACTATCGCATGACTTTTCCTTTCTCGGCCTCTCTCTTTTCTCATCCTTTCCATCATTTTTTTTCCTTCCACTTCTTTGTTTTTTTTACACGTGCAAACTTTTTTCTCGCTTGCCATATACAATTGTATTATTATTATCGTGTAAACAATACCTAATAAGATTGGAAGTATCGTGTAATTTTTGGCATTGTCAAAACGCGAATGCTCAAATTAATAAAATGTGAATCGTGAAAGACGGAAAAACATCGTTCGCGTTCGTCAAAATCGAGGAGAAACGTTGTAAGATAATGTCAGCTGTAAGATACCATGCACCAAATCGACCAGAGTTTCATCACGACATGAAAGTTCAAAGAGATAACTATACACAATGCATCTCGTTAAAACAAAGTCACTTTTAAAATCAATAAGAGTCTATTAAAATATTGCACTTGTGACTCACGATCACAATTTAATTCTCATTTTTAATTTTTGATACAAAAATGTATATTGTATTTTAAATTATTAAAAATATCATAAAATAATATTATTCGTTTAGCGATACAGAATTGATTTTTAGTTGGTTAAATAAATTGTTATATTGATCAAATGATGTTTTAAGTACAATTTTTAAAAATATTGTTAAAAAGCATGTAAACGAAATAAATCAATATGCAACTATGTATTTCATAAATTCAACTTCAAATATAGAATATAGATTTGTCGTTATGTAAGAGTTAAATATACGACTGAACATAACATATAATAGAATACATCAAAAGTTGCACATTTCCTTCAAGTTGTAAATTCCATATCAACTAGGAACCGATATTTTCTTAACGAAAATTTAATTGGAGAAACCACTAATAATTCTAATTAGAATCTTGAAATAGAAATTAAATTAAAATTTGTTAAATAAATTTAATAATTAGATCTTAAATAATTTTTCACTATGACTAAGAAAGAATTGATAAACCATGTATAAATATATTTAGAAAAATATCTATAAGTACATAACTAATTATAAATAATATCCATTGTCATTATCAGCATAATAATTATAATAATAATATGTGCATTATTTTGTATCACGTGTAATTGTAATGATTTTAATCGTTTGTTTAGTCTCTCATGATTTTAAAAACTTTATTCAAAATATAACAAACAATGCTTTTTTATCACATTATTTTTTTTAATTCGTGACACATTAATTATCAATAAAGGCATGGAATGCTATTATTATGAAAAATGCTATTATTATGAAATAAATCAACTACAAATATAATAAAATATATTGCAAATTCAAAGTATAACGATTCCGTTATACAATTATGAATAAGTATAAAACAGTTTACAAATATTACAAGATTTTTGACAACGTCTATAATATATTAAATAATTATTCATTTGCGTTATATACCTATCGCATCTTTATAAGTTTATAATTCATTAAAATTTTGTCTAAATTTTCATCGTCTTCAGAATATGTAAATAACAACAAAATAATTCCTTGAATTTGTAAAATTATGTTTAATCAGCGGAATGATCGCACCAAAGAAAAATAGAGAAAATAATTTTAATCAACGTTGTATCGGCCAAATTCATTTTCTGTTACATAAAACACAAATTTATTTTATACTTTCAGTGATATTTTTTAGATACGTACGTATAGGTTATTATACTTGCATGATAAAAGCTAGGATACCACTCATCACATAAATTCTAACATAAATTCTAAAATAAACACAGTAGAAAGATTATTTTCGTCGCTGTTGATCACTATTTAATACACTTCAAACAAAAATGACATTCAATAAATTAAATCCCGTCGATGGAACAATGTAATTAATTTATATATACGTATATATATATATATATATATATATATATATAT
>NW_012130120.1:1496732-1498695 GCF_000143395.1 Atta cephalotes | reverse complement strand
AGAGAGAGAGAGAAAAAGAGAGAGAGAGAGAAAGGAGAAATTATTTGAAATGTGTTTTGTGTGCATTAACATGCGAACAAAATTGTTCATACAAAACTGATTGTCTTTGAAAAAAAAATTTAACAATGCGTAAATATCTGTAATTTCTTTTGTTATTTCATTATTTGTATTTTAACACAAATCGTTAATAGAGAATATTGTACTATCAATAATTGCTAAAATATCGATAAACAATTCATAACATTATTTTACAAATGATTAACACTAATACATGATTAAATATTATTCTTAAATAGGATAAGATAATCGAAATCGCACCAGCTCTTAATAAATCATACTATCTCACTTAGAAATTCAATTATTGTACTTTTATACTCTCGGTTATTTAAGAACTACATAGTACCATGATGTTTCATTACATTTCAAACTGAGAAACATGAGGCATAATAGGAGTAGAGAGCCTATATGGTGTAAGAGAAAAGTATTTACATGACCCCGAACAAAAATTACTCCAACCAGTAATATAAAGAATATAATCATATAATCAATTTGTAGTACGTTATGTAGTACAATATAATTATTATCGCAGATATTGTCTACTTATGCCATAAAAGAGGTAGGTGTAGTTACTTATATGTTCCTAAGATTAAGGATAATAACGAGATGCTCATCAATTTAGACGAAGGAATTCTGATGTTTCCACTTCGAGAAAGCAATGTAATCAATTTCACAATTTCGAGTTGATGAGTGACGTGACCGAAATTTGACTGCACAAGCGGGCAGCTAGCTAACACGATTGCTGGAAATTACTGACTTACGCTTATCTAAGAGGCGATACCAACATTACAGCTTGTTGCAATAAATTAGAAGTTGTGTCATGGATTCTAATGGATATAACGCACATTGTATGTTGTACTCTGCTCTTCGTTCGTTTGCTATCTATATATATAATCTATTTTTTCTATTTTAAATTACATTTATCTATATTTACAAAATAGAACAGAAAATAAAGTTAATAAAGATTAGTTAACAGTATTAGTAAACAATATCGATATATATGTCATACTTTAATTCGTCATAAAAAAATTCGTCAAGAAAAAATGTATTAGGCCCTAAAACTAGAAAGTATAGCTGCTTATGAAATATGTTCTTGATACATAATTCATTCGAAAAGCATCTTGCAAGACGCTTAAGAAGATAGTTTCATAAACTTTGTGAAACTATCTTCTTAATCTTCTTCAAGATAAAATTTCATTCTGAAGAACATTCTTTTTCTCTTTCTCGCACAATTTAGATTCGTTGTATTCTCATGCTGTTACGTGTATACGTTATAAATTGTCATGATCATAAATGTTGCACGACAAGAAACTTTATATAAAGTACGTTAGATAAAGTACGTAAAGGTTGTAAATAATTTTCATAAATGTTTTATTTTCCTAGTCGATATCTCAAAGATTGAATACTGTATTGTATATTATCTTCTCGTATCAATCATAGTTTGAACTGGAAAATCTACAATAAACAGTTTATATAAAAAAAGGAAATTTACGAACGATCATTATAATTGCATTATAATCTCTTGTCATGTTAATTAATAAACAACGAATTTTTTTTAATTAACGCACTAAATTAAAATTACATGTAAACAGTAAGTATAGGTTTGTGTTGATCTGGAAACACATTTTGAACATCATAGTTCTATTTTTTAAATTATTTAATTATAAGGTAAAATTGTATTCCTTTAATATTCTGTTTCATAAAGATTTTTTAATTTTTTTCTTTACATTTAATTTCCATTTGCATTTTTTTTAAATAAAAAGTGTTTCACAATATATATCGAATATATAATTACAATATAATTATATATCTATTTTTTTTATTTTATATGATTTTATAATATCCAAAATAAAAAAATTAAGCCATAATATATATATATATATATATATATATATATATATATATA
>NW_012130120.1:1464512-1492227 GCF_000143395.1 Atta cephalotes | reverse complement strand
AGAGAGAGAGGGAGAGAGGGGGGGGAAAGAGTTGTTAATAATAATAAGCAAAACTTTAATCACAAATAAGAGAAACCGGGACTTGTGAGCAATTTTCATTTTTGGTATTAGATTTTTTAAACAATTATTACGATCAAAATATATTAATAGAATAAAGAGATTTCTCAACGCTTTCATACTAATAATGGTTCTATACATTATTATAATTTTTTAACAATAAATTAAATACAAACATGTTGCATTGTAATCAACTTGTCCCAATGTGGGATAAATTGATATACATTATGTGTAAGTTGCCTCTACGATAAACTATATTAAATGAAAAACGTAATAAAAAAATAAAAAGATAGTAGCTATGTACTTCTTGATGAAAATTATGTAAATATCTTTCAAATTACACGTATGGTACAGTAAGTCAACCTTTCTTTGTATATAAACCAACGTACTTCATCCCTCCAAACGTCTAATTTTTATCATTTTATTATAATAAATTACCGTTAAAAATTATTACTCGAAATAACGTATTATATACTAACGGAAACTTTTTTTAAACTAATAATATATCGCTTACAATTTTTTTTCTCAAGAACATTGATACGAAATTATGAAATGCTCAAAGATTTGCTTGTTCTCTCTTAAATCAAATTTTTCTCTTTTTCTAATACTGTAATACTTTTGATTTTAATGAAACTTAAGGAAAAGTATCTATATTATAGAAAAAATACTTGTGGGATTTTTTCCATTATTTCTTTCGTAAATACATAAATGAAACACAATGCCAACTTGCCTCTTGTGATAATGAGTCCCGATCTCGCCTGTAGCAAAAATGTCGTAAAAAGTTTACTATTTGGATTATTTCGTTTATATTTTTATCATTCTTATTAGCAAATACAATAGTGTCTTCCGCATAAATTACAATAAGTCGATTACTTTGTGGTTGCAGAAAAGAAATGAGCTTTTATGGTAATGCATTTTTTCAATTATAAGTCAAATCATTATTATCGCTATAAAAATAGTCACTCAGTTATGCGGTGTAAGTAAAAAAAAGAAATTCCTTTTCTGTTTTCACTACTACTGCATTATCAGTATTATTAGAAGTAGAAGGTCACGGTAAGCAAAGGTCAGAAGTGTGCGGAAAGGACTAGCTAAGGGAATAAGAGAGCAAACATTTGATTCGCGATGGGAATTCATAATGGCACTTGGTGCTTTTGTGGTTGCAAGTCGCAACATTACATTGCACAGCATATTGTAGTCTAGAGAAAAATTTCATTTATTCTATAAAGTTAAGGCATATCCATATGGTCCAGTACAACTAAAAGTTCCATATTATCATATTTCCAGCGTTGTCGCAGTTAAAATATTATACGATAAATGTATTATATGACAGAAGATGTTCCTTAAAACGCAAAGTATATATTATATCAAATATTATGAAAACACAATATTTTAAAATTTTACAATTTTTACGTTTTTAATTTTGTATCCACATATGTGATTTATCTTTTACATATGCATAGGTGATCTGTTAAATATAAAAATATATTTTTTTAAAAATACAAACAAAAGTTATATTTCTTTATTTCTTTATATTCTTTATTGAAAACTCTATTGATAATTTGTTATATTTATTAAAACAATACAATTTTTTTATACTTAATTATTAAAAACAATATATAATTTATTTATTGATAAGTATTTTATTAATTTGAAAATTCAAATTACTTAAATATATTTATGTCATAGAATAGATAACAAAAATTTTGGAATCCATTTAACGCTAAATTCACTCATCACATTTAATCTTGAATGCATTTTCCACCAACGAGAGAAAAGCCCATTGGCCTCATTAAATAATTTATGTTGTATTTAATTGCGCAATTTATTCGACTGGGCACAAAAGTTATGTGACACATGGTTTTATTTCACATATATAATTTATTTAATAAAGTACATATTTACATATTTAAATAGAAATACGTTTAAATTAAACAATACAATTTTGCTAATATTCTTGAGGCTTCCACGGATACTTTCTATAAAGAAAGATTATGCGTTTCCTCCATGTCCAGATCTTTTCTTGGAATGCCGTTCCTTTTATTATACTACTTATTAGAATGGTAAGGGGAAAGAAAAGAAATGTGGGGGGGGGGGGGAATTGATCAGTCTTCAATAACCGGGAGAATGATTTTCCATATTTTATTTATGTGTTAGCTATTATCTCTTTAGATTGTTAGGGTGTTTTTGTATCTCTATACTTTCTTGGAAAGTATGATGTAATATTGGTTTTATGGTCGTTTTATTAAACAATATTTGATCCTGTTTCGATGTTGTGTTCTGATAATGCTGCGTGATGTGTTTTAGCCTGACATCACGTTAGTGTTCTTTTATCCGTAGATTGATCATTCTCCAATGTATATTTGCCCGCAGGAAGAAGGTATTTTGTATATTCCTGCGGAGCTGAGTGGAGGTCTTCGATCTTTAGGATTTCTTAAGATTTGTCCTATCTTTTTGAGTGATTTAAAAATAATTCGGATATTGTGTTTGTTTAATATCCTGCCAATCCGATTTGTTGTTCTTTTGATATATGGGAGAATGGATAGGATCCTTTCGTCTGGTTGTCAGAGACCGTTGTCTTGTTTGCATGTTTATTATTTTGTCTTTTCTATCGTGTCCATTTTTCTGTACGGCTAGTTTTAAGTGATTGAGTTCTGTCTGTAGATGTTCTTTGTCAGAGATGGTGAAAACTCTATGTACAGTTGTGAGTTGATTGCAGACTGTTTTTGTGCTGGGTGATGCTGCGACTTGGCATGTAAGTATCTGCGTGTGTTGGTTTTCGGTATCTTGATGGCCTAAGGTATTAGCTTTCTTAGAGACAAGAACATCTAGGAAGGGGAGTTTTTCTGTTTTCCTCTATGTCTAGCGAAGTGAATATTTGGATGTTGGATTGTCGAGAAAAATAAGGAATTTACAGAGTTCGGCTCTGCCATGTCTCCGTATCACTGTGTCGTCTACTATATATAATGAAACCAAACTTCTTTTTTGATTGTTTTTCTGAGGACCTGTTTCTCAAAATACTTCATGAAGATGTTGGCGATTGCCGGAGAAATAGAAAAGCCCTTTGCCGCTCCTAAAGTGTTCATAAAACTGATTGTTATAAGAGAAGTAAGTGGTTGTTAAGCAGTGCTCTACTATATTAGCGGGATGAGATCGGAAGGGACTTCATGTGTCAGACCTTTATTATGTTTAATGTATCTTTTAATGGGACTTGTGTGAAAAGGGATTCTACGTCGAAACTTACAAGCAGATCTGTGGGACGTAGTCGAATTTTTATCGGATTTTTTGTCCGTTGAGTTAGTTATGTGTGATTCGGATTTGAGGGGTTGTAGTGCTAGGAAGCGGATAAGTTGTATGTTAAGGAGTGTATGGGAGCTGCATATTCGTGATATGAAGACACAGCAGAGCTGAACTTCGTAAATTCCTTATTTTCCTCAATAATCAATCCAAATATCTACTTCACTATAGACATAGAAGAAAATGAAAAATTCCCCTTCCTAGATGTTCTTGTCTCTAAGAAAGCTGACGGTATCTTAGGCCATCAAGTGTACAGAAAATCAACACACACAGATAGATACCTACATGCCGAGTTGCACCACTACTCAGCACAAAACAGTCTGCAATCAACTCACTTGTACATAGAGCTTTCATCATCTCTGACAAAGAATATATACAGACAGAATTCAACTTCTTAAAACTAGCTTTACAGAAAAACGGACGCGACAGAAAAGACATAATAAGAAAAGACAAAACAATCATAAAATAAATGTGCAAACAAGATAACAGTCTTTGACACATAATCAGACGAAAGGATCCTATCCATTCTCCCATATGTCAAAGGAACAACAGATCAGATTAGTAGGATATTAAACAAACACAATATCCGAACTATCTTTAAACCACTCAAAAAGATAGGACAAATCTTAAGAAGCCCTAAAGATCAAAGATCTCCACTCAGCTCCGCAGGAGCTACAAAATACCTTGTTCTTGCGGGCAAGTACATTGGAGAAATTGGAAGAATGATCAATCTACAGATAAAGGAACACGTGATGTCAGACTAAAACACGTCACGCAATCAACATTATCAGAACACAACATTGAATCAAATATTGTTTGAAAACGATCATAATATCAACATTACATCATACTTTAGAAGAAAGGATAGAGAAGCCATAGAGATACAAAAACATCCTAACAATCTAAATGGAGATAATGACTACAACATAAATAAAATATGGAAAACCATTCTCCCGGTTATTGAAAACTGAGCAATTTCTCTCATCTCTCCCCCATCCACAATTCTTTTCTTTCCTCCTACCATTCCATCAAGTAGCGTAATATAAAAGGAACGGCTCAAAGGAACAGCATCAGGCTATTCCTCGCCCTGATGAAGTGGACTGCAAAGTTCGAAACGTTTCCAAGAATGGATCTGAATACGGAGGAAACTCACGAAACACATAATCTTTAAATACAATTTTGCATTTGTCACAATTTTTGTTTGTTTTTTTGTTCATTTTTAATTGTCAATTTTCACTTCGCAAACTTTTAAATGTAATAAAAATCCGAATTTTTACTTTCTTTTCATGATAAAATTCTATTCTATATTAAAGATAAAAGGAATTTCCCTATTCTTTTCAATTCTTATCTTCCTTATTACTTGGTAATTGGTATGGACTGTATAAATATTTTTTTGAAATCAATACATTCCTACTTCTTTTACTTCATATTCAAATTAAATTCTATTTAATTAATTAAAAGATAATATTTTCAGTACATCACAATATGACATTATTTTTGCTTTTTAATATTGAGATAATTTTAATATCAGGATATTCAAATCTTATAATATCACTATAATTAATTTTACTTGATAAAATTAATGTTACTTAAAATTTCATAAGGCAAAATAATATTAGATCTAGTAATGGATTATTGTAACCTCCTTACAAAATATCTTTTCATATTTATATCAAACATTTATATTTAACATTCCCTTCATTGAGTACATATAATTTGAACGTTTCGGCTCAATTTTTAGTAATCTTCAGTAGTCTTACGATATATTGTATTAGAATCAGTCTAGCAATCTCCTAAATATTTTATCTTTTTTAATCTCGATAGTCTAACTGTGAGGACACTCGGCTGGAGAAAGTTCCCGGCTAAGGTAATATTTTTCACAATAAAGTATTCGCAATTTTTAGATTTCATCAAATCCATTAGTATTCTTATTAAAAGATGCTTATTATCAAAAATTATTAAATTATTTGTACAATTAATGAGAGATATTATACTATTTTTTTGCTGACTGCACGTATGCGTTTTAAGTCCGGAAAAACGGAAATTTTGGTGTGCGATATAATATCATAATCAGAATGTATGTATGAATTCAAGAAATATGTATTTAAGTACTAACATTCACTTCGATTGAAATAGGATTTTTTTTTCTTAATTAACATTTGATTTATTCATATCGATCTAACAGTCGCTTCATATTGTTCATCTATTTTAATTTAAATATTTTATTTATTTTACGATCAATTGATATATACATATATGTACATGTGTAAATAAACTACATTCCTATTATAATTAACATCCATTAATTACATAAATTTTCGATCTCGAGAATTTATAATAAAAGAGAATTGAAAATTGCTAAAATTAATTGATATTGATTAACGAAATACAATTGCTCTTTGACTATAAGGTATATAGCAATGAAACACTTTACTGAACAAATTTACGAGATGCGCAATACAGAAACAATTAACAGAAAGAGAAAGAAGGAAACCTAGAATCGTCGAGTCAAATGAGGAATAGGAATTTCTAGAAGAGTGAAAATGCATGTAGTTGCAAGGTCTTCGCTTGAGGGCGAAAAGATAGTATGATTGGTTCAACGATCTGGACATCCATCGCTTTCGAACTTGGTCCAACCATTAAATATGGCAACGGACGGTTTGAACGACTAATGTGATTGCTGGCAAACCGGACACTAAAAGCATCATATCGTAAACTCTACGTTTCACTTGCGAGACAGAGAAAGAGCCGAGAGAGAGCGAGAGAGCGAGAGAGAGAGAGAGAGAGAGAGAGAGAAAACAGAAGGAGAGAAGAAAAAGATAGAGAGGGAAAGAGAGAATCATGTAATCGAGCATGGATCGAGTGCGTGCCTATTGGTTGCTTGGTTACCGTACTTCCTCGACCATGTAACCGCAAATTTGTTCGGTATAAATTTCGAATCGAACGAAGAGTACTCAGTGCAAATGCACACTCTCCAAACGCATTGCTGGAAAACGAATCGCTGTAGAAATTTTTAATCGCGTTTTTGCAAGTCTGAGAGCCCTTGGGGAAAAAAGTCTAGATAGTTATCGTGCTAACTTTAGAATTACACACTAGAGTCCGGAACCTCGATTTTCACATTTCTCATTATGTCAATTAATTTTGTATGACCTATATATTAAGAAAGCTTTCTATTGTAGTAAGGATTGTATATTTAGAGTTGACTGTGGAAAGTTTAAATAATTTTGATGAATTTCTATTTAAAAAGTATAAAAAAAGGAAAAGATTACTTTTTTAATCAATTCAATGCGTTGACTTTTATTTAGAAACTTTATTTATGTTTTAATTGCTAAAATATTTAATGATAAAAATTAAAACAAATTACATTTACTTCAATTTCCTTTTGAAGTATATAAAATCTTCGAATTTATAACAAAAATCTGCTCTCAAAATTTGAAACAGAATTTACAAAGAAAAAAGATATCCAATTTTTCTTATAAACTATAAGCAAATGTTTAAGTTTTAAAATGTATCAAAATAATATAGAAAGATTGAAATCCAAAACAACTATTAGTGTAGTTCTCATTGTATCAAGATTAAAAATTGATATTGAAGTGATTGCGTTATAGTGAGTGTCTGCGTTATTATGGATAGACAACGCGTAATGATTTATATGTGACATGACGAAATCGGGAGGTAGTAAAGTGACCCACCCTCATCCATTGCACAATATATCTACGTTTCTCAATGGAGATTACGCCCGGTGGATATTAACCGGAAGTTCTATATCACAGGATGTTTCGGAATTTCGGAAGGTTGCTCGAATCAACCATCGCTCTTTGAACGTATAATTCGCGGTTGAGTTCTGGTTGGATACACGCCGCGGAATTTCCAAAGTAAATTCTCGTACAGTTTCAAGAAATCATAATACATTGGGTGCAAGAAAATTACCTACACTCGGAAGAAATTCTTATTAAATACTATGAAAGAAATATTTCATGAAACAGCAAAATAATAAAATGAAAAATTGAAACTTATTTTTTTAGAAGAAATAAATTTATATACAACTATCTATATATATTGAATCAAATTTAATAATAATAATTATACTATTGGGAGTACAAATTAGTTCGGTCCGTTTCCCTAAAGGCTCCAGCTGTTGTGAATGGTTCGTAGTGACAGCTGATTTTGGCGATTTTAGAGAGGTTAAACATCTGCTAATAATATTCAGTTTATATCGCTTTGAGTTTCATACAAAAACCTTGATTTTTACTGTGTTTGAAATGTCGAATTTTGTGTTAACCAAGCAACATTTGCGGGAAGTTTTGATTTTCTGCTTTAATTGGAAGAAAAGTGCGGCTGAAGCCCATCGAATGCTTGTCGAAGTTTATGGTGACACTGCTCCAACTGATAAATCATGTAGAGAATGGTTTCGACATTTCAAGGATGGAGATTTCAGCGTTGAAGACAAGCCTCGTTCTGGACAGCCAAAAAAATTCGAAGACAAAGAATTAGAGGCATTACTTGAAGAAGATCAGAATCAAACGCAAGAGGAGCTTGCAGAATCATTGGGAGTAACTTAACAAGCCGTTTCTATACGATTGAGAGCCATGGAAATGATTCAAAAACAAGAAAATTGGGTGCCTTATGAATTGAAATCGAGAGACGTTGACGACGAAAGGCGATTTTTCACTTGCGACAGCTGATCCAAAGACAACAGAGAAAAGTTTTTTTGCATCGGATTGTGACTGGAGATGAGAAGTGGATTTCTATGACAACTCCAAGAAGAAAAAATACTACGCTAAACCCGGTCAATCGTTGCCATCGACCTCAACATCAACGGCTGAACATTCATGATTCGAAGATCATGTTCTGTATCTGGTGGGACCAAAAAGATCTTGTTTACTATGAACTGCTGAAACCTGGCGATTCCATTACGGGCGATCGGTATCGGCTACAATTGATTCGTTGGAGTCGTGCATTGCGAGAAAAACGGCCGGAATACGAGCAAAGACATGATAAAGTTATTCTTCTTCATGACAACGCTCGGTCTCGCTAAAGTCGTAAAAAAATATTTGGAAACGCTCAAATGAGATATTTTACCGCACCCGCTATATTCTCCGAACATTACTCCTTCTGATTACTGGTTGTTCCGAAGGATGCAGCAAGTTACCGGTTCACTTCTTTCGCAGAAATCGAAAATTGGCTCCAAAATTGGATCGCCTCCAAAGACGAGACATTTTTTCGAGATGGAATTCGAAAATTGCCTGAGAGATGGAAAAAAGTAATAGGCAGCGATGGACAATACTTTAATTGACTGTTTAATTAACTGTTCATTCATTTTATTTTGAAATAAATGCATTTTTGAACACAAAAAACGGACCGAACTAATTTGTACTCCCAATACAAAATCTATATAAGTTTATAAATCTGATACCGACAATCCCTAGTGTATACGAATGTTTTTTTCTGATATCAATGGATATAACTTATGGAAGTTGCAGATTAATTCGATTGCCACAGTATATAGCTACAAAGGAGGAACTATGTCGATTGATCTTTGTCTGATTGATCTTGGCGAATTCTTCTATTGTTCCACTTCGACGTTGACATCGATTACGTTATAAATTTGTCACAAACTAATCTTTGTTGTCGCATAATTAAAAAAATGTAAAAGTACAATGGATATATGGATAAACAGAAACGTCGCTCACCGAAATTCGAATTAATAATTATTCAGTTTAGTGGTACGTTAAAAATTATTTTGTGGTCGGCTAAATTAATTTATCCATAATAACTTGTAAATGTTTAATTATACAATATACAAATATGTATATATGTAATTGTTCTTTTTACAATTATTGGCAGTTAAAGATTATTTTTTTGCCATAATCTAAATCTTGAAAATAAGCTCTTTGAAAGATTAAGACCTGATATTAATTTATAATCGATATTGTCATTATCCGAAGCCGCGATCGTTCTAAAATCATTCGAAATCCGTGTCTCTATTTGAATGATTTCTGGAGCATGCTGAAAAAAAAGATCGTAAAAGACTTTTATATGCCTCTGAAAACGAGGCATAATTTGCGATGAAGTTTTTTTGTAGCTTCAATCTTTATTATGTTGAAAAACTCACGATTTTTACAATTTGACGCAAACTAAAAAATGTAAATTTTACAATGTACATGTCTGTATATTTAATTCTGTAAAATTAAATTTGTGTACATACTAAATATTATATTAATTTACGAATAAAAAACGGAATTATGAAACTTACAACATTTAATTTACAATTTATAAATAAGAACTGTAAAAAAAAGAATTTTTACAAGTAAAAAAGTTACAAAATGATTCATAATCTACTATAATTATTTGTATTATATTATATTGAGAAAATATTTCATATAATAATCGTATTTTTCTTCGGATTGTGTTTTTGATCTGCTTAAATTAAATTAATTATTTGAATTATAACAAGAATAATTAAATGAGTGATATAATGATGACGTCTAACGGCAAAGTAAATTTATAAACATCAATAAAACTTAATGTTTAAACCTACTATAATTGAACTTTAAATCTAGTGTAATTTTGGAAATAAATGTGTTATGCCTTGGATGATGGGATAGCAAATCTCGAACAGGGTTGGAAGCAAGCATGTCTGACCTTTGTTTGCCGCTAATGATTTCACTCATTAGGTAACGTTACTTAGCGAAACGGTGCGCAATCGAGCTTAATTAATTGTATTTGCTGTCTTCGATTATCTTAATCGCATACGACGATTATTCCTTAGACTTTTTCGATATCATCAGTCAATAACTGAAAATATCAAGGAATCGATCATGTGTGATAAAAATTATTATTAATTGTTATTGTCAAAAAAGATGCACAGTAATCGAGATAATTAAAAGTCCCGATGAAATATTTAAAAAAATTGTATGCTCGAATTATATTAATGTACACTTGTATATTACTTGTGCATTACTATAATTTTAATTTGTACATACTGATCATTAAAAAAATCATATTACTTTTAATTTACTCATCACTGGAATATTGAAATTTATCATAGAATTCAGAATAATGGTTTGTATGAAATAATTAGTGTTATTGAAATTGTACAAATAAAATTTCGAAGCAATTTCAAAGAATGATATACAAGGCGACAGATTTTAATTGTAAAAATTCTTTCATCTATGTATATCGAGATAGTACACCAAATGTCTGAAACTGATCCTGCCAGTGCGATCGATCCTGGATGGTATAAGCGGAAAGTCGAAGGTTCGAGTACGTAGGATCGTTAAATCCTCAACCTCATCGACGACTTAACCGCTCTCGAAGGTGGAAGAGATAGTGGCCATTCACTGAGCCGAATTAACTTCTCGCGCAGACTGTTTCGATGGCGAGAGATGGTGGCAAAGGAAGCCTTCAGCCAGGACGACATTTTCCATTAAACTTTTCTCGCGTTCGTCACCTCGTCATCGTAACTTTTAGCCAACTGCTGGCTCGTTTTAATCTTTTAAACCGACTGCGTAGCTATCCGATGAGAATCACGGAAACTATTGAACGACTCCTCTACCACGTAAAAAAGGTTTCATTATATTTTAAGGATCTTTTTATAAATTATACATGTATACACAGCAAACGATAAAAATTTTAAATTAAGCTATTTATCATAACGATACGAACTTTGAGGTTTATTCACAGTGTATAACGAGACTCATAAAATACGATGCGTATAATTAAGAAATTAATTTTAAACGATGATACTTTACTCAAGATAAAAGTGAATGTTATTGAATAAAATTATACCGGAAAAAATAGTGACAAGAATCAATGAATCGCTCTAGTTCGAAAACTAATATTAATCTGATTGAAAAGAAATCTATTTTGATAAATAAAAATTATCATTAGATTAAATCGTTCATTCAAATAATATATAAAAAATGATATAATTAATCATGAGAATCCCTCAGAGCAGCTAAAATCCTTGGCAAGAAGCCTGTTAAGAAAATCGCCTTACATGTTGCTTGCTTTCAAGAACGACAAATTAGTGAGAAAATATGAAGCCATATAAAATACGGTATTCATCTGTAAGAATTACAAAAAGAGAATAACATATAAAATCCTTACTATATAAAATTTTTAAGAATAGCTCAGAATAAAGTTTTTGGAAATGGTGCAGATAAAACTAAGAATTGGATATGACAGAACAAGTATGCGTAAGCTCTTTGACAAAAGGCTTTGAAAATCACCTTACTGTCTTTGTGTGACAAGGGGTAGTAAGAGGTAAGAGGAAGAATAGAGTAACGCAGATCGTTAACGTTAAGGTAGGACAGGTCTGCGCTTTCCTCTGGTCACGTCCTTCGTCCTTTACTTTGTCCTCCTTCCTGCGATTCTGCGAGATCTTGTAGGAGAGAACGTCAGGACCTTTCTCTTCCTCTTCTCCCCCCCCCCCTCTTCCTCTCTCAAGAAAGAGACAGAGAGAAATCGGAGGAAGATAGAGAAAGACCAACAAGAACAGACCCGTGATTTAAAGCACGACTGCACTGCGTGTCTACGAAAGGAGGAGATAGTTGAACGGGGGAAAAGCATCGAAAGAAAGAGAGAGATGGATGAGTGCGGAAGACTACATAGAAGAAGATGAAAAAGAAGAAATACCAAGGAGAACCACGTTGCGTTTTCTTTTCAGATAAGGAAAGGCCTGTAAGAAAAAAAAAAGAGACGAGCCAATTGAAAAGAAAGAAGATCGTTGTGAAGGAAAGAACGTACAATGTGAGAAGAAACGAAAAAGAGAGAAGTGTACGAAGTCCTGTCCTTTCATAGGAAAGTGTGACATTAAAGCCACCATACAAGATATGCTCTTCTGAAGATAGTGAGGAGAAGCATTAGAAATACAGTGAAAGACAAACTCTATGAGAGCACAAGAGCATACTGCATTTTTGTACTATATGTACTTTCTACTCCCTTTTTCCTTTATCAAGTAAAAAAATTATATTCCTCCATTTCTAAGACATCTACATAACAATAGAAAAAGATTGTTTGAGAGGAGTTTGTTGGTTATATCATTAAAAATAATATAATTATTCAAAATAATATAATTATTAATAATAAACAATTGGAAAATCATTAAAAAGATATGTAACATTTGTAATTAAAATTAAAATTGTTGACAAATAAATCTAATTTACATAGTTACATTTCTCGCTTAATAATTCAGAATAATCAAAATGAAAAAGCAATAAATTTTGAAAAAAAAAAGTTTATAAAGAAATTTCATCGTTGTATTAAAATTCTTTTTAATATAACTTTATCATATTAAAATTCCTTTTATAAATTCATAGATAAGTTCTGAATATAATTTCAAATTTTAATTTAAAAGTTGCCAAAAAAAATTTGGTAGAAAATTTAATTTTTTTGTAAAAGTAATTTATTTATCGTAAATGATCAACAAAAAAAATTACAAAAAATTACATCTTGTCAATTCTTTCGCTAATATCCGAACTGGAATACAGAGTGCTGGCTTGAAATCTGCGTCGTTAAAAGACTTCAATTAGCGGACCAGATTCCTGACTTTCGAAAAGAATAAAGGAGTTTGACGCTAAGCTATTCGCCTTCGTAACTGCTAAATTAAATCTTACGTTTTCAATAATACATATCAAGTTATTCTTTTTGTTTTTCTCACTTTTTATTTGATTTTTCTTTTCTTCTTTTAATTGATTTTTTTATTTCATAACATTGATAAACTTTCCTAAAGCAAAGATGATCTCATGAAATTAAAATTAATTAGATCTCATCCAAATGTGGAAATAATTTTCAAAAAATTTTTTTATTAACTCGAATACAAATTATCTTTAATTGTATATTATTTATGGCTACTCGGTAGAAGAATTGAGTGACAATAATTAGACATTTCTCAATAATGAAGATGGGAGAACACGAAAAAAAAAATCGAGTAATTTTGATCCTAAAGGCTAATAAAAATATTCTGACTGTTTCTACTGAACTTATGATAAATTTTACTTGCCTGAAAGTAAAAATACCGGAGGTGTGAAGTGAAAA
This sequence comes from Atta cephalotes, assembly GCF_000143395.1. NCBI lineage: Eukaryota > Metazoa > Arthropoda > Insecta > Hymenoptera > Formicidae > Atta > Atta cephalotes. The sequence continues at coordinate 1,478,835 of NW_012130120.1, read as the reverse complement.
ATACTTATAGTAGTATAGTATATATTATTTCAAGATTATTACATATTTTACAGTAAAATAAATCATACTTTCAGTAAAATAAATTATACTTATAAAGTAAATCGTACTATTTTCAAGACTAATAAACATAAACTCATAAGACTTTTACACTTGTAGTTTTTTTACTACGTAATAAAATAAAGTTGCTAAAGAAAAAAATATCGATAAAGTAAAATCTATTAAGATGTATTTATAATTTATAAAATATATTTTACAAAATGTAAAAAGTATCTTACGTTATGGCTATGTACAATGGACCTGCCAATTTCATAAAATTTACTAGAATTCTACTATATATTATTTTACATAGTTTTCCATGTAAAAAAAATTTATTAGAATAGCATATATTACTTTACATTGTTCTCCGCGTAAAACGAAATATATTAGAAAAGTACTTTTAGTGTATAAAATATTTTGTATATTTCGTAAGATATAGATTTACTTTATGAAATGTAAAAAGTATTTTACACTATCACTAATCGACGATTGCTCGTTTATCAGAAATACATAAGTGGACTTATTATATGAGAATCTGCCATTTCTATACAATTTACTAGAATTCGAGTGTATGTTACCTTACATTTTTTTCTGTGAAGAGACTCACTCATTGCATACCATAATCTATTTTCATTATATGCGGAATAATAGTTTTTTTTAATTTAAGAGCATTGCTGAAAGTAGCTTGAAAATAAGCCAAAACGTACAACAATCTGACAGCTTGTAGTTCAATTTGGATGTACAATATAATTTACTCATATAATAGCGCACACTAATTATCACGCCGTGTCTAATCTTGACTTGCTCTGATTTACTCTCCTTTTAGTAATTTTTGCTGACCTTTGCTGAAATTGTCTTTTTATCAATTTTTTTCGTATATATACGTATATTTATATTCGTATATATATGTATATTTATATTCGTATATATATATATGTATAATGCGACATATCAAAACCGTTTAATCTTACATTGCGTAAAGTTCACAATATTAAACTTAGAAATATGTACATATATTTCACACACAAGTGAGTTAAATGTACACGCAAATATCTCAAAGCGGGATACATATTCGCGTAAATTTGAACACATATTTCGGAAATGCAGCCAACAGAGCAGAAACGTAATTCCCAGAGTACAAATGTAGGCCGTACGATATATCTACGTCAGGTAGACCAATGTCCTGCTCCACCTATCATGAATCAACCGCTGTATTGTGGCTACTTTGGACTGTCCCAATCTCGAAACACGTCCAGTTACAGACCTCGTTATCGATTTTTATAAAAGTTTTACTATGCTGTGTAACAACATTGGTGTAACGATATTGTATGATTGGCTTATCATTGATCACGTAAATTCAGAAACGCTTTCTGTATAATATTCCCAACAAAAGCCACTGAATTTAATCGTTATTTTAATTATAATTTTTGAAAAAGAGTAGGTTTTTCTAAGGTTTTTAATTAAAGTCCGATTGTCATCCTTGTGAGTCGCAAGCTAGTTTTCCTGACGTAAGGTCGCAATTACGTCGTTTCGCAAAGTGCCGGATATTGTTCGTGTGTCGGTCCGTTGAGGAGACCGTCCGTTCTTCGTGCGAGCTTTTTGCAAGACGGACTTATAGCTGAGTCCTGTCACGTACGACGAGTTTATTTAGTTCTATGAAAGAAACACCGCGACATACTAGGGAGCATGAAAATACTCTACTTGACGCGACTACTCAAAGCTTATTGCACTGGTCGAGAACTGGCGAGCAAAACAATTAAAGAGTACGCGATCGGGATATCGCTAACAACACAATCTCATCGAGAGGTTGATTGAGATAGATACGGTCAGAACACTACGAGTCCTTAATGTCTTCGTCGATTAACCAATGCATTGATGGACAAAGGAAAGATTGCCGATTGACCCCAGAGTTTCCAATCAAACAGGATGGATAGCTCAAGGAAGCTGCCTTATTTGCAGGTTTATCACGTTTGCGCCATTGCGATTTATTAGCGCCGACGAACATGATGAACCATTGATGATGATAACTCCATTAGGATAGAGCCAATGGCATAACTAGCACACGCTTAAAATAATCCTTAATGTTTATAAATTCATCGTTCGCTTTTAAAATCGTTTTTCTTTTCATTTATAAATATCTCTGAAAGATTTAGTAAAACAAACTCATTGCACCAAACCATTGCACCAACGTTATTGAAATGAGAGAGTGAGAAAAAATACATATTCTTAAAAGAGTGGAAATCAAAGAAAGATATCTTTCCTTGAAATTAAACGCTTCGAATGAGACGTTACTAATTTCCTTTTTATGCCAGTCCATCTCGAGTTTGAGGTTCATCGATCTCTTGCATCGGTCGCATTTCTATTGGTTCAATCCAGTCTGCTCGCCGCGAAAAAGTTTTCCGCGTTTAAAGAGAAAAAGAGACGGATAACTGAAGAAAGAGAGAGCCGACCGACGACGGTGAGCCAACGCTGGGAAAAAGAGACGACATAGAAAATTTCGGTGGTAACTGGCGAGAAGGATGGCTGGGACGTAAGGGGATCGTTGGTGGGAAACGTAGAAAAGTGGAACGTCTCACGTCGACGAGCGGTTCCGTGTGCCAGCCAGAAATATACTATCGATCAGAAACGTGGGTGTACATACGTGGTTGTGCGCGCACGCTGTGAAGTAACGCACGTGTACACGAGCGGACGGGTTTCGGTGCAATCGCAAAACTTTCACAATTTTGACCGTGCACGATCAATAAGCTTACTTTGATATATTATTCGAGCGTCGCGACGCAGTGCAAAGAGACTTTGCGCGAGAACGCGCGCACGAAGACGTTGCGTCGCGTCGTCTCGCGCATCATGTCGCTTCACGCTTCTCAGGAATTCAATTCCATCCGTTATGTACCGACGACATGATCGCCCCGGCGTGCCGTACGGATCGAACGAAAGACTGATCGATGAAAAGTTTGGAGGTGCAATGGCAGGGACTTGAGAGAATTTTGGGTGTCGCAATTTAAGTTACGCCGACGTATCTCCAAGAGAGTGCAAAATCTGACGTTCGTAGCCGCGATCGATCGTCTCAAGATTGCGAGTGTCTCGTCGAAAGAAAATACGATTTTGCGATGCAAGTTAGAAACGTTTTGAATTTTAGATTATTCTCGGGAGCGATCGTGAAACTGATCCGCGGAAGGAGAATGGAATCGGTGACCGAGCGGAGCCAGCTTCATAATCATTTTACAGACCTTTTAATATTAAAAGTGGTTTTAACTTATATTGCTACCGAGCCACTTACTGTGGCTCGAGTTACGACAAATTTCTAAGTCTATCTACATCATACAATCGCATGAAATTTCTTAATAATTAAATCGTCGAAAATTCTCATCGCCGGAAGTTTGTGATAGGAATTTTTCAAAATAATTCGGAAGATATTTTTTCCTTATTATATAAAAAATACAACTTATAAAAGTTGTATATTGAACGAAAATGACCGAGTTCGTAAATATCGTTGGCACAAGAGTGTCAAAGCATGACGGAAATCTCTTGGTAATGGATGCTCCATGAGTTTCGCGCTACAAATCGATCAGAATAATTCCAATCGACGCTCGAACGCAGTTAGCGAATTGCAGCAGGGCCGAAGGGTGATTCATGATGGGTAATTTCACAGTCACGTAGCGGCCGCAATGTCACGGAACATCGTAATTCAAAATTATAAGCGAACGGATCGCGTGAATCTGGTTCACGATAGGTTAGATAGACCGAAAGCAGATCACGTGGGAGATCGCCTCCAGAGACAGTCTTCGACCTAGCCATGTTTAATCACTCAAGTTTCCTAATTAGTAGTGCCCTTGAGTATATATTGCCTTTATATGCCATTCACTTTATCCCGATATTTACAAACTTGCAATATTTGATGAAATTTTGGACAAAGTTACGTTTTCAGAGTGTTTTCATTTGAGAAAAACAAGTATTGTCGATCATATCGGATTAACATAAATTAGATTGAATGCGTTTTGACAACACATTTTATTGTTAATAGATTATTGATAGAAATCCATTTCGTAAAATGGAATAAGATACAATGAATAAACAATGAATAAACTAATTATATAAGTTTCTCGCGAAGAGCAATTAGTATTTTCTTAGTGAAGTAATTCTACAAATTTACAATTTAAAAAAATTTCCAATTTACAGAAACTAAAATAATAAATAACGTGAAATATTATAAACGCATAAACATATCAAATCAAAATCGAAAATAGTCGAATTGAGAGAAAAAAATCCATTCTATGATAATTAATTTCCGAATTCTTCTCAAATTACTTTACAAAGTTTAGGATGCTTTCTTATAGCCACTAATATTGCTATAGCTTATTATTTGAATAACTAATATTGATATATTGATAAAATCCGTGCTAAAATCGGTTTTGATCAGTTAAAATTTCAATAAACTTTTCAATAAAATTTTATGGAAATTCCTTGCAAAAGCGCATAAATGCGTAAATAAGTTCGATAGAAGAAATAACTTTCAACTTAAAACAATTGATATAAAACAATTGATAGCAAATGTTGAAACTTTTACAAACTATGAACAAAAAAAATACTGCACCACAATTCGATAGGATCAACTCGTTATCGGTATATCGACGCGGTCCAATTAGCAAAACAATTACAAAAGTTCATTTGATGTACATCATGTTTATATCAAAATGGAAATTGCGTCGTACCTCACACTGTGATAGTTTTATTTTTTGAATCAGCTTCATTGTCGTTGTTTAATCGCCCGTATCTGCCTTGTATTCATGTATTTACAAGTGTAAATCTCCCATGAAAAAAGCCCATTGTTCAAATATCGTTGAACATTGAATGATGTGAAAAGTAGCGTGTGTTATACAAGCGAATAAAAATCGTTTACAAAAATATCGTTTACATTACTGAAAAGCTAACAATATCAGCAACGCTGATTCTTCGCGGGAATGTGCGACTAGGTGAGACGGAAGCGAACCCGCTATCGACCCATACAATGCAATTAGCAAAGTGCCAGGAACATTACTCATTACATATTGTCGACGTCGCCGACATTCGTCCGACGAATACGCACGACTAATGATTGAAAGTCTGACGGGATTTTGTCTGGAATAGTCGTCGTCGAGGTACCTCGTTAGCGTAAACGCCAGTGATAAAATATGAGACTCGCGTCGGCAATAAAGAGCTTAACTGTATTTCTGTTCGTTAATTATATATAGTGCTTCATTAATTCTCATATTTATTCAATCTCATATTTATATAATCTATTACCACTATACTTTCTGGAGAGTCTCTATATTTTATTCGATTTATTTAAAATTTGCTTTATGTTTTTACAATATTATGCTTCATGTACTATACAACGAAATGTTTAACATTCAATATATTCAGCGAGCCTTTCGTAGTAGCCGTTGGATTCCGAGAAAGAAGAAGTAACCTAGCAAGAAGAATATCCAGTATGATCGAATATCCAATATGGTAGTAATAGATACAGTAAAGATAATCCTATAAAGACTGACCATCTCGTGAGATTTCCAAGAGCTGAAAGCTCTCTGCTCTTCTAAAATATAAATAAATTTAATAAAACGATTGTGATACATACTTTTTTTATGCTAGTCACTTTTCGAATAAGGAGTATTAAATTTTTGCTAATAGAATCTCTTAGTAAGTTTACACTTTTTTGAAATAATAAAATATAATTTGAGATAATAGAATGTAATTTGACAAAAAATAATACGTTAATTTATTTTCATTTTCATGCTAGAGAAAAAGTGATATTGCTCAGTTAAGTAAAAATTGTGAAAAATTACAACTCTTATGGCACATAAATTCAATGTTTTATATTTGTTAATAACTCAAATCATATGTAAAAAAATCATATATAAAAAAATTATAATATCCCCTGACAAATTAAGAATTGTACTATTACTTCAGTAAATGGCTATGTTTTTTTGTTTCATATTATTTTGATGAAGTCTTTAATAGGTTAGCATGATAAAACGCCAGTTGGAAAACATCAATTTCAGTAATGTCATAAACTGGAAAAAACTTTTTTATATCACTACGAAAGAAGATCCAAATAATGATAAATAAAGCAAGAAACAAAGAAATGAAGAAAATTACGAGAGATAAATGTGAGATACAATAAAATTCATAGATATAGTACTTAACAAAGAAATGCTTGAAAGTTTATCACCACTTTGTATAATCACAAAGTTTGAAAATTCATTTTCCATACATCGTTGTAGATGTATTAAAGTTATCGACTGATCATCGAAGTTTCTTCCTTAGTTTGTTATTATCTCGATAGTTTTCAGTAGTTAGTTTATTAGTAGAATTTTTCATATTATTATTGAGATTTAAAAAACTTAGACAACGGCAACTTTTGTTTCTTACACGCGAACTCGTATAAAATGTCAAATAAAAAAAAGAAAAATATAATAGAATAAAATTTCCAGTTTATATATTTCATCAGAAAAACACCATTTTTATGATAAAGTAGAAAATATGTGAAAAATAACAATAAAAAAATATAAGCTGCTAAAATATAGCAAAAGAAAAAAGAAGACAAGAAGATAATCATAATACCTCTAGTAATTTGAGTGATTGTCAGTAATTCATACCGATCAATCATATAGTTCAGACCTTCAATAGAATACTTTATTAGTAAAAAAAAATATATCTCTCTTTAGAGAGATTTTAGAATTTTAAAAAAACATGATAAAATTTGTTGCGGCAAATCGAGTACAAACAAGAGAATATCAATATCAAAGAGAAAGACAAGGAAACATTATATAAACTAGAAGAAGTAACAAAGATGAAGGGAAAGACAGACGAAAAGGATGGACTTAAAAAGACTAGGCAGGATTCGCGAACAGTTGGTGAAAAAACTTGTACGAAAGTTTATCATTATTTTGTACTCATACATCGGAAAACTCCGCGTCTCCGCAACGGTTCGTATTCGATACCCGCCAGCTAATATCATTTTAAAACCAAAGTTTCACGCAAACTTTTGTTTATTATTTCCCTGCAGCGTGCTACGCCGACCAACCGCGGGACGACGACGAGAACAAGAGGTTACTCCTCCAATCGAACTTTCTTTATCCAAGCTCGCCGTGGGCGAATTATTTCTCTTTTCTCCTCTCCTCGAATGTTCTAACAGTCGAAAGTAGTCGAATAGAATGAAAAGAAATAGAATGTCACGAGTCGATATCACTATATTAGCCGGATATTTTCTCCTCCGCATAAAAAGGAACAATTGGATGGAAAATATTGCAAGCTTTTGCTCTCGATGCAGTTGCATTGGCACTCATTTGTACAATGAGCTGCGCTTATGCTTAAAAAATAATTTAAGCAATAATTTATATTACACCTTAATTAATCATCTCTTTTATAATTTCTGTTCTGAATTACGTAAAAATATTTTACAAATAAATGTTGCTATGTGTGAATAATTATTACGTATAATAAGTATTCCATATGCTTCATGCAATAACAGTGAAACATTTCAGATTTTAGCAAGGCAAATATTAAAGATAAAATGCTGTTCTGCTTCTATATGCAACACCAAGACAGAATAACGTCGCAGCTGTGATAAATTAACGAAGGTTAAAGCATACTCGTGGAACGCGAAGGCTGGTACAAACTCCACCGCGAAGTATTCCTCAAAGTTGTATTTATCGGTGAATAGATTAAGATTATGCTCGTGGGTGTAATGGAAGGTCGACGGTTTCAGACTGCACTCAGTCCCACGAGATGAATGAGGCGGACAGATAAGTGGAGAGAAACCCAGAGAGAGGGTTTTCTGAATAAGATATAGTGAGTCGAAAGGAATGGGTCGCTAGTGTTCTGCATGATCGCTTCATTAACCTGTATTGTCTTGTAGTTACATTGCTTAAGATTATATTTCTTATCATATAGATGGACAAATAGTGAAATTATTGTATAAAAATGAATGGTAATAAATTTAATAAATATTCAGATTGCACATTATACGTCATCATGCATTATAGCACAATATACAGCATAATAAAATTTTATCATTAATAAAGAACACTAATGCAAATTGAAAATATTGAAAAAAGAAAGATAAAAAAACTATTCTTTTTAATTGTTCCATAAGATATACAAATTATTATTTGTGCAAAGATATGAGGCAGAAGTATATTTGCAATCAAATACGAGAATGATTACATCAAGATACAAATACATCCAATAAAATTTTATTCTTATTATATCGACGCATATTAAAAATAGTACTTTTTTAGATTAATTTTTAGATAAACATTTATAAATATTATGTTAATATATATTATGTATATAATATGATTTATCTTAATATATAATATATACGTTTCATATATGATATCTAACTATCTACAACACGAAATATTGCAGCAACATTTCAATAATGTGTAATATTACAAAAATTACAGCAATATTGATGCAATATTGAAATTTTAATATTTTATTGGATATATTGCAACAATATCGCAAAATATTTTAATATTTTGTAGAAAATATTACAATATATTGTTGCAATATTATAATTTAGTAAATAAGTATGCTGTCACAAAAGGGCTACGTTTCTCGTAAGAAGGAAACATTCAGGAATCCTATAAAAAGAAGTATATAAATCGAGTTAGCAACTCTCCTGGAGATTTCCAACCTTTTTTGGATGTATTTTCTCGAATATTTTTTGATCATAACTTTATTGTATATATTTTTAAATATGATGCTAAATTCACACAATAATATGTTAGCAATTAATAAAACTAAAATAATTATTGAAATATTGCACAATGTTAGAGCAATATGTATGCAATATTTTTCTAAATATTACAGCAATTTTATTTTTTGCGGACATAGGAATATTGCTACAATATTACAACAATATTTTTATGAATATATTGCAATCTTTCAAAATAATATTGCCGCAATATTGTTGCTATAGTATTTCGTGCTGTAGAAGTAATATTAAGTTTCAAATTTTATTACATAGATTCTTTATAATGATAGACAAATCATTTAAAAAATTGCAATTAGTTTATCAGAATATTAATCAGAATGACGACATTCTTAATTTTGTGCAATTATAATATATAAAAGCAAGATTTTCTCTCGTAACATTTACATCGGCTATGTTATTAGCATTCACATACATTAAAGAATTAAAATATAATCTGCATCAGCTTATTGCATTCTGAGAGACAAAAGAAACACAGATGATAGAAAGGAAAGGAATGAAAAAGAAAAAAACACGAAGTAAATCGAAGAGCCGTATCAAACGAGGAGACAGGTAGAAAACAAGGGACTGGATTTCTATCGATGGCATGGTACGTCACGGCCAAACGATGAGCCGTGCACCGGATGATCGGTTCATTTCCGATCGTTGCCCACAATCAACAATACACCCCAGGACATTCGCTAGTTCCAGATCTGTCGGCATGATCAGCACTGCGAACCGTTTATCTGTCTGCATTATAGGAGAATACGCGCGTATGCGCTCACGAATATACGGCAACCATACACGTGAGAACACAGAACTGTATATAGTTGTGAGTATAGATGTATTGCAGTAGAGAATCTGCTTCATTGCAATGGAGCTTGTTATCTGTTGTACCGACGCAGCGCGGATGTACCATTTATTGCCCGTAGAGCAACAACACTACTCGACTAACTAACGTATTGAATTATATATTTGAAATCGGTGGATACTTAAAAAGATGGATGATTAAATAGAGCGAAAAATGTGTTATATAACTTTGATACATAGAATATCTTTCAATAATACAAAAAAAAAACACCGTTAGCGATCACGAAAACAAATAAAAAAGTAATAATTTAATTTTATACAAAAAATTAGATCTAAGAAAAAATTTTATAGAACTTATATATGCTTAAAAATATTTAATAATTATTATGTTTCATTGATATACGTAAATTTTGTGATGAAACAGCCATGTAAAGTTATTTAAAAATAATTCGATAATTTTCTTATTAATTTATAAAAAGATATTTATTTCACATTTAAATATAAAAATTGAATTTAATTCTTTTCAATATATAAATACATTTTATTTCATAATGCAATGTTTTATCAAATTTATATTATTATTTGATAAAATTTTTCTATTAATAAAATTAATTAAAATTAAATAATTAAAACTAATTAATACTTTAATATTAATATTTAAATACAAATTGAATCTAATCTAGCTAGAACTCCTTTATTACTATGTATCTTTAAAGTTACAATCTAACAAAATCTTTATTCTTTAGTCTTTTTCTTATTCCTTTTATTAATAAAATTATGTAGCGTATAACAAAAAATATATTACTTTAAATTATATTAATAGTTAGAAGAAATAAAAATTGATAGTATATCAGAGAGTTAATCGTGTCGTTCTGATACGAGTTCTGATATCTCTACTGACAAAAGATTTAAATGAATTTCATTCGGTCAATCTGTATATCAATGCACGATAATCATCGATATTACGTCAAAACGATCGAATGAGAGAGTTAAAAATGTAATGTAATAATACTTGATGGATTATAGGAACTTGCCGTTTTTCACAGATACTTTTAATAGAATATCAAAACTGTCACACGCATGCACGCACGCACGCACGCATGTACTTCATTAAATACTGAAAAAGTTCACTGATGTCAATCAAATTTTTGAAGACCACTACAGAGATCATAAGTTCAATATCTTAAATTATTTTATCGCTTAATTCAATAATAATTACAAAAATAATGGAAAAAATTGTCTGAAATACATATATAAAAATTTTACTTTAAATTGAATTATAAAATCAATAAAACAATTTAAGGAACAAAATGCAAAGACATTTAAGAAAAGTCTTATGTTTACAGCGGCGCTGGCGTCTGCGGCGCTGGCGTGCTTGTCTAACAAATGAGATTTAATTAGAAGAATCTTAATTTATAAGCATAACAAAATCTTACTTTCGTAGATATTGCGTTTTAGAATTAATGTCGATGGTTGGCCCGGATTTATCCACGATTTTTTACGTTTAGCATTATCATATAATAGATCCATTTTTCATCACCAGTTACTATTTGATACAAAAACTGCTTCTTTTTAGAGAAAGCAATGAAGTACAAATGGTTAAACGATTTTAAATAGCCAATTCAGACAATTCATGTGGAACCCATTTGCCTTCTTTTTAAATCTTTCTCATTGCGTGTAAACGATCAGAAACGATTGATTTACCAACATTTAATGCTTCAGCTAATTCTTCAAGCGTTTGAGATGAGTTTTTATCCAACAATTCTGCAATTCGGCATCTTTAAACTTTTTTTGGTTGACCTGAACATTCTTTGTCTTTCAAATCAAAATCACCACTTTTAAATCATCCATACTAAATTCACACGTTTTAATGGAGCAGACTCAGAAGATTCTGAAATAAATCGATGAGCTTTAACAGTCGTTTTCTTCAAATCAAAGCAATAAAGTAGTAAATGACGAAAATGCTCTTTATCACGTTCCATCATTTCAATCGTTTCAATCGTACTAAAAAGTACGGTTATATTTACGAATGCATGAAACCAGTCAAATCATTCTAGAAATGTTCAAGCTTTCAAATGACATACTCAATTTTAAAATCTTTAGTAGATCTGTAGTTACAGTCTATAGTGAGCTCTCAAAACTAAAACTCAATGTTAATAAAAGTAGCGAATTTCTTCGATTTGAGTGAGTTTCAAATGTCGAACTTTCCTATTGGTTATTTCAACCACCATTTTGGATCTAGTCTAAAATGTCTAATAAGCGCTTAGTATTATTATTAAATGGTATGATTAGTTGATCCAATATGGCGGACTTTTGCGCTACTTTTATTAATAAAGAGCTTTATTCAAAATTAACCGGAATACTTGAGGTAGGATATTTACGTGACATCACTTCTGTGTAGTACAATAGAGAAAAAAATTATACAGATATGTCTTTTTAATTGATTGTATAAAATGTATACATTAAATGATTGATCAATTAATCATAATTGTATATTGTTTTTCTAAATAGCTCCCTTTTAATGATAATCATAAACAAACTAATAAAATTATAACTCGATTTATCTATATGTATATACAAGCATTTTTACTAGTCTTGTTTGTGCAATCATAAATTTAAACTATGTATATCTATATACAAATTATCTCATGTTAGTATCATTATGTATAAATAAAATAAGAAAAGAGATTGATAGGCATTAATTATTAATATAACAAAGGTATCCATGAAAAATTCTATAGAGATGGCTTCAATGAGCCTCACAGAATTTTTTTAAAAAGTCCCTCCCACTACGCAAGTTTCTTCCAAGCACGAAAGTCAGAGTGAAATTTTTCAGAAGCCCGGCGTATATAAAGCGAAAGAAACAAAAGCAGAACGAATCGTTAAGCCGCAAGGCGACAGAAAAGAAGGGATCTGAAGATGAATGGAGAACGCGAGAGGGTGCAAGGAAATAAGAAAAGCTCTATTAAGGAGGACCCTTTTCGTTCACAGCATCATATCGGTTGGGCGCTAGTAAGAAAAGTTGCAAAAGAAGAGAAAAGGAAAGAAGAATAAAGAAGGAAGAAGTGAGATAGTTAAAATAGGTATGGTAGGGGAAATTTTCAGCGTTGAAAGGATTATGGCGAGCCATACCAGGTTTAAAGAACCGCTCGAGATAATCGGCGACATGATTTTCTATTCTGCTCCGTGTTTTTTCATCCATTACTACTTTCTCTTCAAATTGCGAAATATTTTTCTAACACTTTCAGCACTCGCATTCTTGTCACGATTAAGCAGATAGTTAATTGAAAGGAAAATTGAAATGGATCAGAACTTGAAATATATTGACTTCAAACTTTAAAGCAATTGCTATTGACACAATTTTATAGGAGAGTACATGCAACATTGAAGATATTTAGATTTCATATATTTAATTTATTATTATTAATGTTTATTGTTACTACTTAAATATATACAAGTATATACAGGGTGTTCCGAAATTCGAGGACAATATTATTACAGCATGAAAAATTAAGTCGAAAAGTTCTCTACTATTTTACAATTATCACAATTTTCAAATTAGAAAATGCAATACTGAAAAATTAATAAAAAATTCTGAAAAAATTCTTAGAATTCTATGAGAAAAAAATGAACAATTTTTTTTCATTTTCTTGCTGTTTTCTGTAAGATTGACAATACTTGAATAAAAAATTATTAAAAATCAATATTCGACGACATTTAATAATTAATCTTGTCAACTATTACGAAAATTGCAGAATGGTAGAGAACTTTTTGACTTACTTTTTCACGAAGTTTCACGCTGTAATAATATTATCCTCGAATTTCGGAACATCTTGTCTCATATATGTACATATCTTTATTTAGAAATTAAAGACGTATTATTCATTTCTTGTCTTATTATAATATGTCTATTATTATATATGCCTTATTATAAATGTATGTGTGTGTGTGTGTGTGTGTGTGTGTGTGTGTGTGTTTTACCTAAGATTTGTTTTTTAAATAAACTATATACATATAAAATTGTGTTTATTTTATAACATTTTATTTTTTTGAACAATATTTTTGTAATTTATGTTATTATTTTTTATAAAGGCGTATACGAATTGAGTGCTAAAATTCACGTGCAAATATAAACACAAAATTTAATGCGATAAAATTTCATTACATACATTAAAACTTGCAAATTCATAAGTTAAAATTTCCAAGTCGATAATATGTTTCGGCTACATTTACCAGATCTTCAGATCGCAGAAACGCATTATTAAAAATGTAGTCAAAACATATTATCGATTTAGAAGTCTTAACTTAATTAATTTGAAAGTTTTAACGAACGTAATGGAAATTTTATTGTATTAAAATTTATATTTGCATATCAATTTCGGCGTTCGATTCTCATATGTCATTATTATTTTTTCTATTTATTATTGTTTAATTTTCAGAGTTCTATTATTATATTTCTATTATATTTATATAATTATAATATTAAAATTATAAAATGATAACAAATAAAGTAAATAAACAAATAAATTGTTTATTTACAAAACAAATAATCTTTGTAGTGCAATAAAACTTCACATAAATTATCTTGATCACTTAAAGTATTTATATAAAAAAATTAAGATTTTTATCTTTTTCTAATATTATATATATAATATATTTCCACATACATACACACACACACACACACACACACACACACACACACACACACACACACACACACACACACTATTATTTTAATAA